>NC_091362.1:4786983-4794483 GCF_038502225.1 Cherax quadricarinatus
CAATGTGTGGTGTGAATATAATGCAGAGAATTCGTAGTTTGGAAATTAGGAGAAGGTGCGGGATTACCAAATCCAAAGGGCTGAGGAGGGGTTGTTGAGGTGGTTCGGATATGTAGAGAGAATGGAACAAAACAGAATGACTTCGACAGTGTATGAATCTGTAGTGGAGAGAAGGCGGGGTAGGGGTCGGCCTAGGAAAGGTTGGAGGGAGGGGGTAAAGGAGGTTTTGTGTGAGAGGTGGCTTGGACTTCCATCAAGCATGCGTGAGCGTATTTGATAGGAGTGAATGATGGCAAATGGTTTTTAATACTTGACGTGCTGTTGGAGTGTGAACAAAGTAACATTTATGCAGGGATTCAGGGAAGCCGGCAGGACGGACTTGACTCCAGGAGATGGGAAGTACAGTGATTGCACTCTGAAGGAGGGGTGTTAATGTTGCAGTTTCATAACTGTAGTGTAGAGCACCCCTTTGGCAAGACAGTGATGGAGTGAATGACGATGAAAGTTTTTCTTTTTCGGGCCACCCTGCCTTGGTGGGAATCGGCCTATGTGTAGAATGACATGGAGAGCGTATAAATCTGTAGGAGAAGGAAGGAGGGGTAGGGGTCGTCCTCGAAAAGGTTGGAGGGAGGGGGTAAAGGAGGTGTTGTGAGCGAGGGGTTTGGACTTCCAGCAAGCGTGCGTGAGCGTGTTAGATAGGAGTGAATGAAGACAAATGGTTTTTGGGACCTGACGAGCTGTTGGAGTGTGAGCAGGGTAATATTTAGTGAAGGGATTCAGGGAAACCGGTTATTTTATATAACCGGACTTGAGTCCTGGAAATGGGAAGTACAATGTCTGCACTCTAAAGGAGGGGTTTGGGATATTGGCAGCTTGGAGGTATATATTGTGTATTTTTATACGTATATACTTCTAAACTGTTGTATTCTGAGCACCTCTGCAAAAACAGTGATTATGTGTGAGTGTGGTGAAAGTGTTGAATGATGAAAGTATTTTCTTTTTGGGGATTTTCTTTCTTTTTGGGTCACCCTGCCTCGGTAAGAGGCGGCCGACGTGTTGAATATATATATATATATATATATATATATATATATATATATATATATATATATATATATATATATATATATATATATATATATATATATATATATATATATATATATATATATATATATATATATATATATATATATATGTTGTGCCGTATAGGCAGAACCTGCGATCTTGGCTTAAATAGCAACGTTCATCTTGCCATATAGGACAAGTGAAAATTTGTGTATGCAATAATTTCGGCAAACTCATTCTGAACCTAACGAGAAAAATATATTTTATTTTGTTTATTTAGTATTAAATTGTTGTAAACGTATCTAAAATATATTTAGTTGGATTAGGCTAAAATAAATTGAGCTTATTATAATAAGGTTAGGTAAGTTTTCTAAGATTCTTTTTGTGCAAAATTTTATATTTTTACATTAATATTAATGAAAAAAATATATCTTTAAACGTATAGCTGGACGCCAAGGTACTGGTTCGTAGGTTCGAATCTCCTTCAGCCAGAGATCAGTGTTTGTGTATATTTCGCCTGCTCTTGCGAATTCCTTGCATTGTTAAAATCTCTAGTAAGGCTGATGCATGCAGGGGATGATATGAAAAGCTGTAAGCCTTCTCACTGAAAGCTGGCTCTCTTGGATCAACGTCTAGCGCAAGCTGGACGCCAGTGTATTGGTCCAGTGTGGTGAGAATGGTATAGCACTGCGTACCTTGTTCCAAGGTTCGTAGGTTCGAGTCTCCTTCAGCCAGAGATCAGTGTTTGTGTATATATCGCCTGCTCTTGCGAATTCCTTGCATATATATATATATATATATATATATATATATATATATATATATATATATATATATATATATATATATATATATATATATATATATATATATTTGCATATGAGTTTCTGTGCACTTCCTCCTAGTTAATAATATTGATCATTTAATTAACGCTCCATAATTTATGAGAAGGAATAAGCTTGGCCGTAGATTGGTTAATGTGATTTAATAATTTAAATGCCCACAGACTAAGGAGGTTAACCCTTATGAGCCAGGACATTTATTGACGTTACGTACTAAAAAGCGCAACTGTGTGTACTCACCTAATTGTGGTTGCAGGGGTCGATACTCAGCTCCTGGACCCGCATCTTCACTGAGTGCTACTAGGTCCTCTCTCTCCCTGCTCCATGAGCTTTATCATACCTCATCTTAAAGTTCCTGCCTCCACTACCTCAGCTAGGCTATTCCACTTCCTGACTACTACTGAAGAAATCCTTCCTAACATCCCTTTGACTCATCTGGGTCTTCAACTTTCAATTGTGACCCCTTGTTTCTGTGTCCCCTCTCTGGAACATCCTGTCTCTGTCCACCTTGTCTATTTTACGCAGTATTTTGTATGTCGTTATCATGTCTCCCCAAACCCTCCTGTCCTCCAGTGTTGTCAGGCCGATTTCCCTTAACCTTTCTTCGTAGGATATTCCCCTTAGCTCTGGAACTAACCTTGTCGCAAATCTTTGCACTTTCTCTAATTTTTTGACGTGCTTGATTAAGTGTGGGTTCCAAACAGGTGCTGTGTGTATGTGTCTGTATGTGTGCATGTGTGTGTGTGTGTGTGTGTGTGTGTGTGTGTGTGTGTGTGTGTGTGTGTACTCACCTAGTTGTGGTTGCAGGGTTCGATTCATAGCTCCTGGCCCCACCTCTTCGCTGGTCGCTACTACGTCAACTCTCTCCCTGCTCCATGCACTTCATCAAACCTCTTCTTAAAGCTATGTATGTATAGATCCTGCCTCCTCTACGTCTCTCTCCAGATTATTCAGTTTCCTGACAACTGTATGACTGAATAAATACTTCTTAACATCCCTGTGACTCATCTGAGTCTTCAGCTTCTAAATGTAACCCTTTATTGACGTGTCTCATCTCTGGAACATCCTGTCATTCCACCTTGTCAATTCCTCTCTGTATTTTATGTGTCGTTATCATGTCCCCCCTTTGCTGTTCTCCAGTGTCGTCAGGTCAATTTCCCTTAAGTTCTCCTCGTAGGTCATGCCCCTTAGCTCCGCGACTAGTCTCGTTGCAAACTTTTGAAGTTTCTCTAATTTCTTGATGTGCATGATCATTTCCTCGGTTGTGTGCACTGTGTCCAGCACTTGGTGGTGTGCCCCACCTCTCCGTCTTTCTGGAGTCCCTTCTGTCTCCTCTGTGAACACTTCTTTGAATCTCTTGTTGAGTTCTTCACATACTTCACGGTCATTTCTTGTTGTCTCTCCTCCTTCCTTCCTTAGCCTGATTACCTGGTCCTTGACTGTTGTTTTCCTCCTGATGTGGCTGTACAACAGTTTCGGGTCAGATTTGGCTTTCGCTGCTATGTCATTTTCATATTGTCTTTGGGCCTCCCTTCTTATCTGTGCATATTCGTTTCTGGCTCTACGACTGTTCTCCTTATTCTCCTGGGTCCTTTGCCTTCTATATTTCTTCCATTCCCTAGCACTCTTGGTTTTTGCCTCCCTGCACCTTTGGGTAAACCATGGGCTCATCCTGGCTTTTTCATTATTCCTGTTACCCTTGGGTACAAACCTCCTCCTCAGCCTCCTTGCATTTTGTTGCTACATATTCCATCATCTCATTAACTGGCTTCCCTGCCAGTTCTCTGTCCCACTGAACCCCTCGTTCAGGTAGTTCCTCATTCCTGTGTAGTCCCCTTTCTTGTAGTTTGGCTTCATTCTGTCCTGGCCTTCCTGCTTCTCCCTCCACTTGTAGCTCTACTGTGTATTCGAAGCTTAAAATCACATGGTCACTGGCCCCAAGGGGTCTTTCATATGTGATGTCCTCGATATCTGCACTACTCAAGGTGAATACTAAGTCCAGCCTTGCTGGTTCATCCTCCTCTCTCTCTTGTAGTGTTCCCTTACGTGTTGGCACATGAAGTTTTCCAGTACCACCTCCATCATCTTAGCCCTCCATGTATCTTGGCCCCCATGTGGGTCCAAGTTCTCCCTATCGATCTCCTTGTGGTTAAAGTCACCCATGATCAGGAGCTTTGCCCTGCATGCATGAGCTCTTCTGGCCACTCTAGCCAGTGTGTCAACCATCGCTCTATTGCTCTCGTCGTACTCTTGCCTTGGCCTCCTGCTGTTCTGTGGTGGGTTATACATCACTGCTATTACCACCTTGGGACCTCCAGAGTGAAGTGTTCCCGCTATGTAATCACTTTCTTCTCCGCTGTCTCCTCTCTCCAGCTCATCAAAATTCCAGCGATTTTTGATCAGAAACGCCACTCCTCCACCCCCCCTGTTCCCTCTGTCTTTCCTCAGGATTTGGTATCCTGTTGGAAAGATGGCATCTGTTATCATACCTGTAAGCTTGGTTTCTGTGAGAGCTATGATGTCCGGTGATGCTTCTTTGACTCTTTTCATGCCACTCCTCCCACTTATTTGTTATTCCATCAGCGTTTGTGTACCATACCTTCAGTTTCCTTTCCAACACTGTGGTTTGGGGGGGCCTGTGAGGGTGGGAGACCTGGTGGCATACTGTGGGATTCTATAGCTCGGTGTTGGGTGGAGGGCTGTGGGTATGGATTGTAGTGTGTGTTGGGATGGTGTGATAGATTGTATGGTTCTGAGAGTAGTGATGTGTGTGCTTGCCCTTGCTGTTCTGTTCTGCTCTGACTGACCTCTGCTGGTTCCCTCATTGTCTCTTTTCCTAGCTCCTTTCGCTTTTTTGTCCTCTCCCTCAGCTGCTGTCGTTCTGATTTTGTTCTGTCTCTGTCTAGGAACACCCTCTTGTACTCTTCCGAGTATTTCAATCGTGGTTTTCTCTTGGAGGATCCTGTTCCGCACTGTTTCCGTCCTGAGAATCAGCTTGATTGGTCGGTTTCTCCCCTTCGAGTACCCCCCTATTCTCTGAAAATTTACAATCTTGTCCATCTCTTCACCTATTTCCGTGATGATTTTCTCAATCTCCTTTCTTTCTTCCTGCTGCCTTTCAGTGTGTGTCCTTTCCTCTCTCTCCTGAAGCCCATGGATAAACACTGATTTTGCCCTTTCTTCCTCCCATTGCCTCACCCTCTGTGACTCTGGATCCTACCTGTATGTGGTCAGTTTCTCCCTTGATTTTTCCAGTGGCTCTTGATAGCCTGGTTGTGTCTCAGCATTCGACCTATCACCCTCTCCATCTGCAACCAGCTGTTCTTCCCTTTCACTCCTTGGTCCTCCTTGGTAGGCTGATATGACCTTAGCATAATTCATAATTCCTTCCTTCCTGTTTGGCCTCGCAGCTTCATATGCTGTGTCTTCTCTGGTCACTGCCCCTGTAACTCGCTTCAGCCTATTTATCTCAACTTCTAGGACCCTTATCTTGGCTACTGCAGTTTCGACTTGTGCCTCCCAATTCTTTGTCTCCTTCTCCAGCCTCTTTTCCAATTTCACAGAGAGCTCTTTCTCCATTTTTTCAGAAAGCTCTCCTAATTTTCTCTCCCACTCTTGTTCCATCCTTTTCCACTGCTCCTCCATCCACTCCTCCCTACCAGAACCATTCTCATCTGATCCTTGGTTCCTGCGAGTCCCCACCATTTTTTTTTTTTTTTTTTTTTTTTTTTTTTTGTTTTTTTTTTTTTTTTTTTTTTTTTTTTTTTTTTTGTTTGAGAGAGAGAGAAGAGAGAAGGGAAAGGTAGAAGGAGAGAGAGAGGGGAAGAGTGAGAAGGGAAAGGGGGAGAGTGTGAGAGGGGGAAAGAGAGAGAAGGGAAGGTAGAGAGAGGGGGATAGTGAGAAGGAAAAAGGGGAAGAGAGTGAGAGTGAGAGAGAGAGGGGGAGAGAGAGTGAGGGGAAGGGTAGGAGAGGGGGAGAGTTAGAAGGGAAAATGGGGAAGAGAGAGAGCAAGAGAGAGAAAGGGAGAGAGGGAGAGAGGGAGAGAGAGGGAGAGAGGGAGAGAGGGAGGGAGAGAGAGAGAGAGGGGGAGAGAGAGTGAAGGGAAGAGTAGGAGAGGGGGAGAGTTAGAAGGGAAAATGGGGAAGAGAGAGAGCAAGAGAGAGAGAGAGCAGAGAGAGAGAGAGAGAGAGAGAGAGAGAGAGAGAGAGAGAGAGAGAGAGAGAGAGAGAGAGGGAGAGAGAGAAAGAGAAGGGAAAAAGAGAAGGCAAAGAGGGGGAGAGAGAGGGGGGAGAGAGGGGGAGAAGGGGGAAAGAGGGGGGAGATGGAAGAGCGAGAGGGGAGAGAGGCTAGGGGGGGAGGGGAGGGGGAGGAGGGGAGAGAGATGGGGAAAGGGAGAGGGGAGAGATAATGGGAGGGGAGAGATGTTAGAGGGGGAGAGATGTTAGAGGGGGGGAGGTGTTAGAGGTAAGAGATGTTAGAGCGGAGAGATGGGAGAGGGAAGAGAGAGAGAGAGATAGGTAGAGAGTGATAGGTAGAGAGAGAGATATAGGTAAAGAGTGAGAAAGGTAGAGATAGGTCTCTACTTAGGATAGGAAGGGGGGGGAGAGGAGCAAGGTTCAGATGGTCAGTTCACAGGATGGTGTGAAATCCTGTGTATGTGTGTGTTTGCGCATGTACTACAGCTTACAAGTGCTTGTTCCTGTGTGTGTGTGTGTGTGTGTGTGTGTGTGTGTGTGTGTGTGTGTGTGTATGTGTGTGTATGTGTACTCACCTAGTTGTACTCACCTAGTTGAGGTTGCGGGGGTCGAGTCCGAGCTCCTGGCCCCGCCTCTTCACTGATCGCTACTAGGTCACTCTCCCCGAGCCGTGAGCTTTATCATACCTCTGCTTAAAGCTATGTATGGATCCTGCCTCCACTACATCGCTTCCCAAACTATTCCACTTACTGACTACTCTGTGGCTGAAGAAATACTTCCTAACATCCCTGTGATTCATCTGTGTCTTTAGCTTCCAACTGTGTCCCCTTGTTACTGTGTCCAATCTCTGGAACATCCTGTCTTTGTCCACCTTGTCAATTCCCCTCAGTATTTTGTATGTCGTTATCATGTCCCCCCTATCTCTCCTGTCCTCCAGTGTCGTCAGGTTGATTTCCCTTAACCTCTCCTCGTAGGACATACCTCTTAGCTCTGGGACTAGTCTTGTTGCAAACCTTTGCACTTTCTCTAGTTTCTTTACGTGCTTGGCTAGGTGTGGGTTCCAAACTGGTGCCGCATACTCCAATATGGGCCTAACGTATACGGTGTACAGGGTCCTGAACGATTCCTTATTAAGATGTCGGAATGCTGTTCTGAGGTTTGCTAGGCGCCCATATGCTGCAGCAGTTATTTGGTTGATGTGCGCTTCAGGAGATGTGCCTGGTGTTATACTCACCCCAAGATCTTTTTCCTTGAGTGAGGTTTGTAGTCTCTGACCCCCTAGACTGTACTCCGTCTGCGGCCTTCTTTGCCCTTCCCCAATCTTCATGACTTTGCACTTGGTGGGATTGAACTCCAGGAGCCAATTGCTGGACCAGGTCTGCAGCCTGTCCAGA
>NC_091362.1:4796983-4834483 GCF_038502225.1 Cherax quadricarinatus
GTGGTTGTGTCAACGCATTAGACGTTCAGCTAATTCTATAGTTACATAGAACTAAATTATTAATTTAGTTGTCACAATTGAAGACAAAATATTCACTCATTTCATAAGTCAGACGAAGTAAACATAAACTAGACCTTTCAAGTTCTGTTAATGAATACAATTTAATGAAGGAAAAACCATGAAAAGAGTGCAGATAATGAGGATAATTCTTACGTGTTAATCCCTCACAAATTAATACAGACGTCAAAAGTAAGAAAGGCGAAAACATAACATGCACTAAATGCTAGCTGTTTGTACATATCACATTGTGAAATTTCATTATTTCCCTAATAGTAAAAACCGATGACTAGTAGCAAAAATATGACGTATAAATGTGAAGTTTCCCGGTAATTAATTTGATGCTTACTCTCGTCTATACTTTGGGGTGAGCCAGAGAGCATTGTCGTCTCTGAGGCACCACCAGCATTATTTACCTTCGCCCTCGCCATAAAGAATTAAAACTTTTAATCCAGATTCACCTTGACTTAAGTTTAGCACTTTTGAACTGCTCATCTTCAATGCCTCATTATTTATTTGTTTTAAACTATTTAGATTTTTTGAAAATTTTCTAAATTTTAATGGCACGCCGCAGACCTTCTGAAATGATGCCTTGGATCTCAATTTGAAATCTGCCTTACTAAAAACCTAATTTATTTTCTCAACTAAATTAGTTATGATACAATATATTGTATACAGTAACAACAATCCATTTAAATAAAGATTCTCTGAATATATAATTTATAATTAATAAATAAATTATCCAATTTCATTGCTATTGCAAACCAAATAAACTATTTCTCATTTGCTCCAGTGATGTGGAATGATGACTTGTGCCTCAGTTTGTGTATTAAATACTCACCATGACCTTGAACAAAGATGTGGCTGAATTAACTGTGTTGTCAAAGTTTGTTTCAGTCACTCGAGTTCAATATTGTTAACTGTTTCGAAGGTAAATTTATATAGGATTTGCCGCTGCTAGACCATGAAATATACATTACTTGTCCGGAGTGAAGAGATCCCGTTTTGTAGAGATTTAATTATATATATATATATATATATATATATATATATATATATATATATATATATATATATATATATATATACATAGCTGGCACGCACTATAGAATCGCTCCTAGAGAACATCAGAAAAATTAAAGACATGGGATAAAGCCTGGGCCTATCTTTAAACCCCGCCATATGTGAAATAGTTACTACTAATCGACAGATGATCCAGAATATTAGTGCTGTTTTACCAGGAGCACGAGTCATTGATCCAACCAACAGCACTCTCCTTGGTGCTCCTCTTGGACCCAATGACATTGATCTGATCTTAAAAACGAAAATCTCAGATCTCAGGATGATGGAAGGTATTACAACCTAGGATTTCAAATGGCCTGTTATCCCAGGTGTAATGGGAGCAAATAAACACAGTAGAAAAAGTTTAGACTTATATTATCCTTCACCAATTATAACAGCAATATGTACACTATGTACAGTGATAAATATAGTGCACTCCACGGTAAGCAAGGCAGAAATAGAAGCCACAAGATAGCAGACCGTGCTTCAACCAGCTCTAGAGTGGGAATGACAAGGGCAGACAGGAGAGCGGTATCCACATAACCTCTGCGATTGTCAATCCCACCTTCTTATTGGCTAGAACCTGGTCACTAGTTGAACGATGGGGCCCTATCATCAACTCTTAGCAACCTGGTTCGCTGGTTGGGGGAGATAGCCTGTAAATGAGGGTGTGTCCATGCGCCGAATAAAGGTTACGTACTCTTTGCATGCCACACCCCCACCCCCGAGAAGGCTCAGGATTAGGCTGCCACCTCCCAGTGGTAACCGTGCCGCCATGGCACAAAATAATGGGACCGCCTATCCTCTCCACCATCCAACTCTTAGATAGAGCTCAGCTTTCCTAGTGCCTGAAAGCCAAACCCTAAACTCAGAGTGAGACAGCAGTCAGATAAGCCAACATAGGTCCAAGATACAAGCGGACGGTAGCCCGTATCCCCTCACTAAAAAAAACCCCCACATCAGGGGATAAAAAAAAGAGCTTGAAAGGGGGGTTACCACAAATACATCCTAACCTAAATAAAATATTAAACTAGACTCTTGACAAAGAGTCTGCCAACACATTTTCTTTGCCGGCAATATATTTAATAAAAATATTGTAGGGCTGCAGCCTGAGAGTCCAACGCATAAGCCTTGTGTTGTGATTCTTCATGGCTTGGAGATAGACTAACGGGTTGTGATCACTGTAGACTGTGACCACCTGCGATGTTTGGCCCACATAAACATCGAAATGCTCCAAAGCCATTACCAGCGCGAGGGCTTCTTTTTCAATGGTAGAGTAAGCTCTCTGATGTGGCTGGAACTTGGCTGAAAAGTATGCGATTGGCTGCAGCTCCTTGTTCCCGATTTGTAATAGTACCGCCCCAACCCCAGACTCACAAGCATCAACCTGTAATGAAAAAGGTTTGGAGAAGTCTGGAGACAAGAGAATGGGTGCAGAGCACAATAATCTTTTTGCTTTATTAAAAGCAGTGTTACAATCTGACGTCCAATTAAAGGGAACTTTATGACTGGTAAGAGAGGTAAGAGGGGCTACAATATCTGAGAAATTCTTACAGAATCTTCTGTAAAATCCTATCATGCCTAGGAAACGTTGAAGAGATTTCCTATCATGAGGAAGTGGATATTCTTTAATCGAAAGAACTTTAGCAAGTTTAGGTGCAACTTTACCACTACCTACTTCATGGCCTAGAAAAGTGACAGTGGCCTGGCCAAAGGAAGATTTAGACAAATTAACTGTTAATTGGGAATTCTTAAAGGTCTCAAACAGAGCTTTAAGTCTAAGTAGGTGTTGATCCCAAGTATCAGACACCACAACAATATCATCTAGGTATGCTGCCGTGCCTTCAAGTCCTTTAATAGCCTGATGGACGAGTTTCTGGAATGAAGAGGGGGAATTTTTCATTCCGAAGGGGGTAACTGTATACTGATAATGACCTCCTGGAATCACGAAGGCAGAGATTTCCTTCGCCTTATCTGTCAAAGGTACCTGATAGTAACCTTTAAGGAGATCTAATTTGGACACAAAAGTAGCCTTACCCACAAAGTCAATTACGTCATCCAGACGAGGAAGAGGGTAAGCATCTGTAATTGTGACCTCGTTCACTTTACGGTAGTCTGTGCACATACGAAACCCTCCATCAGCCTTCTTTACTAGGATGCACGGTGAAGCCCATGGACTAGATGACTCCTCCACTAAACCATGTTCTAACAAGAAGTCTACTTCCTGCTGAAGTAGCCTTTGCTTTTCAGGATTAGCTCTGTAGGGGGAGAGTTTAATTGGTTTAGATTTTCCCACATCTACATCATGGTAACCTAACGTACATTTTTTCGGCACATCCGAAAAAATATTAGGATATGACTGTAGAAGCTCAGTTAAATTGGTTGCTTGTATTTCAGATAATCCATCCATTAACGGGCTAGGATCCTTGAGGAGGACAGAATTTGAAAGTTTAGTATTAATTTCAGAGATAGAGTGCAAAGAGTCAGAGTCGTCCTCAGAGGTAGAGGACAGAGTCATTACTGGGACTTTATCTGGTGTATGAAAGGCCTTGATTTGATTTATGTGGTAAGTTTTTGTTTTTGAGGTCTTATCAATGGGAGCTACCACATAATTTAAATCAGATAATCTACTTACTATCTGCATAGGTCCCGTAAATCTAGCTTTCAAGGTGTGGCCAGGTATAGGTTCCTGCACCAACACCTTGTCTCCTGGATGGAAGGAGCGGAATTGTGCACTTCTGTCATACCTCTGTTTCATCTTACTTTGAGCTGTCTTTAGCTTAGCCGTGGCTAACTCACGTGCCACCTGCAACCTTGAAGACGGGTTGTAGAGTGCTGAGCTTACGTCTTCTCCCATCCATCCTTCTTTGAGCACCCGAAGAGGACCTCGTACATTGTGCCCAAAGATCAGCTCAAACGGACTATACCCTGTAGACTCTTGCACCGTCTCTCGTACTGAGAATAGCAACAACGGTAGAGATTCATCCCAATCTGTCGGAAAGTGCATGCAAAAACTTCTCATCATTGTTTTTAATGTTTGGTGGAATCTTTCCAAGGCGCCTTGGGACTGAGGGTGATAGGCAGTGGATAAGTTGTGAATTATCCCTAACCTAGTTAATACTTCCCTAAATGCTTTGGCAGTGAAGTTAGTACCTTGATCACTTTGTATAGTTTTAGGAATGCCAAAACAAGAAATGAATTTTGTTAAAGCTTTGAGAATAGCTTTAGTATTGATACTACGCATTGGGATCGCTTCAGGATATCTGGTTACTTTATCCATAATTGTAAATAAATACTGATTTCCAGACTTTGACTTAGGTAGTGGACCTACACAATCTATAATTAAATCTGCAAAAGGTTCTCCATCAGCAGGTATGGGTTGGAGAGGTGCAGGTTTAATAGAATGTCCAGGTTTTCCAACTTGCTGACATTCTCGGCAACACCTAATATGATTCTTCACATCTTTCTTTAATTTTGGCCAATAAAATTCTTTTGTGATTCTATACAAGGTTTTTGTAATTCCTAAGTGACCTCCTGATGACGTATTATGAGCTATATTTAATATCTGAGGTCTATACTTGGTTGGAACCACTAACCTGTCGTATAATTGCCGGCCCTCTTTCTCCTTACCAGTCTCAGTGCATACCAAATAATCATTTTTAACTTCATACTTGACTGGATGACCCAAAGAGGATTTACCCATGGCTGCCTCAAAAGCGAATTTTAACGAAGGGTCCTTACGTTGTTCCTCCCGGAAGGACAGTCCCTCGGGCATGGAAACAGAGACATCTGGCAATCCTGCAACCTGGGAATAGGAAGGCTTGATCGGGGTCTGTTCACTTGATTTACGAGACTCCGGCCGGTGTGTCTCATAAAACAACGTGGCTATTCCGAGATCGGAGTCGTCCAAGGATAGGTCAACATTCTCCCCAGACAACCCTTGGGAAGTTGCCCGAGTTATGGCCAACACCGGAGAAGCATTAATCATTATAGGTTCAGGACACGAAGTAACAGTAGTAATGTTATTACCCAGTAATAACATGGCATTTTTCATGGGAAATCCTTTTGAGATACCTACAGTCAAGTACCCAGTGTAATATTTGCACTGTACATAAATTTTATGCAAAGGAACTGAATATATAGCTCCTCCGTAAGCTTCCAATAAAACTGAGGAATTCAAGGAAGTATTCTCTGAAAGGGGTAATATTCCTTCTCTGACAAGTGAGCAATATGCTCCAGTATCTCTAAAGGTATTTACTTTAGTTGGTTCTGAGTTTTCCTGAAGGGAAATAAGACTTTCGCAATAATAAGGGGCCATACCTTTTTCTACTTCTCTAGGGGACATGTTACTAGGGATATTAGAGATTTTCCCGATGGGTTGAGGTTTTTGGGGGCAGTTGGAACTGATATGACCTACTTTATTACACCTGAAGCAGACGACAGGCTTGCCCTTTACTCCCTGATGACGTTGCAAGTGGTGTCGTTCTGGCTGGTGCCTCTCTGGATATTGTTGTCGAGATGCTCCATAAGTAGTTTGCCTCTCCGCAGGGGGACCATATGTTGAGAAGCGTGGCTCACCAGGTGACTTGGTTGGATGTCGTAGACGCTCTCCCTCCGGCTGGCACTTCATTCTCCAATGTTGTCGATCTCTGCTCACGCCAGACTGTTGAAAAGAGAGACGGGACCGCTCGGACAAGGAGCGGTTCGTTTCGAAGGTATCAGCCAACCTGGCCGCCTCCAATGCAGTGGTTAAGTCACGATCCTGCAGAAAGACACGAACCTCTGGTCCCACAGACTCCAGCAGGTTATCAATCAGAATAAGCTGCACCAGCTCCTCAAAGTTAGAGACACCACTCGCTTTATACCAGCTGGTAAAAGCTTTGGTTTGCTGTCTCACAAAGTCCACCAGGGATTGACCAAGCTGCCGCCTGTTCAATTTGAAGGTCTTACGATATTTAGCTGGGATACATGTATATGCTCCCAACACTGTGGTCTTCACTACTTGATAATCAGAGAATTCAGCGTCAGTTAATACCGACGTAAATTCCTGTGCCTTACCCAATAATGCTGTATGAACCAACGCTGCCCAGTGCTGTTCCGGCCACCTCAAGGCTCGAGCCTGATTTTCGAAGCTTTCGAAAAATTGCTCTGGTTCGGCCTCATTGAAGCGGGGAACAAGCTGTACTGCTTTTTGTAAACTGAAATCGTTTACAGAATGCGAAAACTGCCTCCTTTCTCTTTCCCTATCAAATTCTTCCCTTGCGAATGCTCTCTGTTCCCTAGTTTGCTCAAGATTGATTTTTGCCAGCTCAAGTGCCAACGACGCTGATTCACCCTGAGACAACCCAGCTGCACTATACTGACCATTTTGCTCCGTAGGTATATCATCTTCCTCCTGCGAGAACATAGTAGTTTTTGCCCTAGCTCCCGTAGAGGGAGGAGTTTGATGTGCCATCTCTTCTTCAATAAGTATGTCAGCAATAAGTGAACGCAGTTGCGCAGCTGTGAGAGTGCGTTTATAGGGAATGCCAATGGAACGAGCAATTTGCCAACAACGCTGTAGAGACAATTTAGGTAGGTTATGCAAAGTATATGCCGACACCAGGCGTCTGACTCGTCTAGGTGGCATAAGTTATTCGCTATGCACAGTACGAATACCCCAACGTAACACGTTAATTTGCAGAACACGCTTAGCTATGCACAGTACGATTGCAGAATACGCATACAAGCAAAGCCGACTGCACACAAGATTGACCGTAGCGAAGCGAGCACACTGAACAAGCTAGTAGCGAGCTGCTGAACGATCACACAATAGCAAGGCTGATAATAAGCAAATGACACGCAAAATTTGTAAAGCGAAGCGAAACAGCAAGCTACACAATGTTCCTGCTACAAGCTTCACCCTAAGCTCAACCGTTTCTCTAAGTCCAGCTCTCGGACAGGCTACCCATATTACAACCTAGGATTTCAAATGGCCTGTTATCCCAGGTGTAATGGGAGCAAATAAACACAGTAGAAAAAGTTTAGACTTATATTATCCTTCACCAATTATAACAGCAATATGTACACTATGTACAGTGATAAATATAGTGCACTCCACGGTAAGCAAGGCAGAAATAGAAGCCACAAGATAGCAGACCGTGCTTCAACCAGCTCTAGAGTGGGAATGACAAGGGCAGACAGGAGAGCGGTATCCACATAACCTCTGCGATTGTCAATCCCACCTTCTTATTGGCTAGAACCTGGTCACTAGTTGAACGATGGGGCCCTATCATCAACTCTTAGCAACCTGGTTCGCTGGTTGGGGGAGATAGCCTGTAAATGAGGGTGTGTCCATGCGCCGAATAAAGGTTACGTACTCTTTGCATGCCACAGAAGGCAGGATGAAAGACATCGAAACACATGAAGCCTTCTACCTACTCGCCAGGTGTTTGTCAATCCCCAAACTTACCTACTTTCTGAGACGCTCCCCAGCCTTCAGCAATCCAAAACTCAAGGAATATGACTCTCTCCTTAAGACCATGCTAGAGAGTGTATTGAATATTTCCCTTGAAGATGGACAGAGGTTGTAAGCCTTAATTCCAGTCAGGCTTGGGGGGCTGGGAGTACGCAGATCCTCCCAGATTGCTCTACCAGCTTTCCTATCCTCTTCCATAGCATCAAAAGAGTTAATAAAAAAAATTCTTCTGGACAACCTTAGTGACTCAGTGGAAATACAGGACCCTATCTTCGCCACTGTCATCACTGAATGGTGCAGCACTGACCTACAAATAGTCAAGTTGTGATGGGCCCATTGCTGAAAAGTTGCTTCCCAACATTCTTAGGGATGTAAAATCAGACAGAGAGACTGCCAGTCTCCAAGCTGTGAATGCATATCATTCTGGGGACTTCCTCAAAACAGTTCCCATTTCCGCAATGGTAAAATGTCTCGACTATAAGACACTCTGTATTACAGTGGCTCTCTGCCTTGTTGCCCTAATTCACACGGAATATACGTGCTATTGTGGCGATGCACAAGCCGATCAACATGATCTGCATGGTCTTAACTGATCCAAAACCAAGGGCTGGCACTCAAGACACAATGAAGTCAACGACATCATAAAGAGACTCCTTGCTACCCCTGGATGCCGAGCTGAGAGAGAGTCCTGATCACTAGCAGCCAACAATACCCACAACCTAGCAAACTACCCCGACGGGGTCACTATCTATCCTTGCAAGAATGGCAAGCTCTTAGCATGGGACTGTACCTGCGTGCCAACGCTGGCTGACACCTACATCCATCACAATGTCGGGCGACAGGGAGGAGCTGCTGATTACAGAGTCGAGCACAAGATCTACAAGTACAGGGACATAATCCAACAGTATCAGTTTGTCCCAGTGGGATAAGAGACCTTGGGATCATAGGGAAAAAAATGCAACATGTTTCCTTAAAGAATTGGGTTCCAGACTCATCAACACCACCAGCCACTGTCATGTTCCAGTCATTTTCATGTTCCAGGGCCTCAGCGTAGTCATCCAGAGGGGAAATGCATGCTGCATACTGGGTTCGCGTCCGGCTTCTGAGGAGCTGGAGGAGATTCATAATCATTGATATATTGTACAAATGTATTCATATTTGTGTTTTCTGTCAATGTATTCTGTCTATTAACAAAGTTCACATGGAATATAGATTATAGGGGTGGTAGAAGAAAATATTCAAACAGCTTCAGGGAGAACCTCGAGTTTTCCCTGAGGTACGTTTATTCACTTCTCTGAGGATGAGGGTCCCCAGTCCAGTTCTAGAGGTGGTACCTGTATATATATATATATATATATATATATATATATATATATATATATATATATATATATATATATATATATATATATATATATATATATATATATATAATTTCAATCTTGTATTTAAAAATTCTGATACAATTAAAAAAAACTTTTGTTAAAATATTCCTTCAAAAATGCTGACGGATGTGTCTATAAGATTCCATGTCAAATATGTGATAAAGTTTATTACGGTCAAACTGGTAAAAGTCTTGAACCAAGGTTAAAACAGCATAAATATAGCATTAGAAGTAGAGAAGATTCTAATGCTTTGTTTATTCATATGAGAGATTTTAACCATCCTATTGATTTTCAAAAATAGGAGAAAGTTATATCAGGCAAGTCCATAGAAGACAGGAATATAATGGAATCATGTTTCATAAATTGTAGTTTTGAAAATAATGTAAATATTGCTTTTGGTTCATATAAATTGGATTCATGTATAATTAATAAAATTTGGGAAGAATTTAAGATACATTAGACTACCTACCTACATCATCATAAAAAAGTCAGGTGTTGCTGTGGGGTGGCATTGAGGTGTAGTCTCGTCCTTACATGTCTTCATGTTAACCTTTTATTTTTATAATTCCTTGATAATGTGAGAAGTCACAAAAGCTCTTGGAATTTCACTATTTTTTCACAGTGGTTGTTCTCCATATTGTGATATCACCTGTTTACTGTGATCTTATTGTATATGTATACTTTTTTGCAACGTAATTTTCCTGTACCTTAATCAGATGAAGTTTTGCCTAAAAGCAAAGATATGACCTTTCATTTCAATATCTTTTTAGAAAATGAAGATATATATACATATATATATATATACATATATATATATATATATATATATATATATATATATATATACATATATACATATATATATATATACATTATATATATATATATACATATATACATATATATATATATATACATATATATATATATATATATATATATATGTGTGTATATATCTATATATATATATATGTATATATATGTATATATATACATATATATATGTACATTATATATATATATATATATATATATATATATTTATATATAAATATATATATATATACATAAATATAGATATATATATCTACATATATATACATATATATATATATATATATATATATATGTATATATACATATATATATATATATATATATATATATAAATATATATATATATATATATATATATATACATATATATATATATATATATATATATATATATATATATATATATATATATATATATATATATATATATATATATTTATCACACTGGCCGATTCCCACCAAGGCAGGGTGGCCCGAAAAAGAAAAACTTTCACCATCATTCACTCCATTACTGTCTTGCCAGAAGGGTGCTTTACACTACAGTTTTTAAACTGTAGGTTTCCCTGAACCCCTTCACAAATGTTACTTTGCTCACACTCCAACAGCACGTCAATTATTAAAAACCATTTGTCTCCATTCACTCCTATCAAACACGCTCACGCATGCCTGCTGGAAGTCCAAACCCATCGCACACAAAACCTCCTTTACCCCCTCCCTCCAACCTTTCCTAGGCCGACCCCTACCCCGCCTTCCTTCCACTACAGACTGATACACACTTGAAGTCACTCTGTTTCGCTCCATTCTCTCCACATGTCCGAACCACCTCAACAACCCTTCCTCAGCCCTCTGGATAACAGTTTTGGTAATCCCGCACCTCCTCCTAACTTCCAAACTACGAATTCTCTGCATTATATTCACACCACACATTGCCCTCAGACATGACA
This sequence comes from Cherax quadricarinatus, assembly GCF_038502225.1. Classification (NCBI taxonomy): domain Eukaryota; kingdom Metazoa; phylum Arthropoda; class Malacostraca; order Decapoda; family Parastacidae; genus Cherax; species Cherax quadricarinatus. The sequence continues at coordinate 4,807,726 of NC_091362.1, forward strand.
TCTCCACTGCCTCCAGCCTCCTCCTCGCTGCAACATTCATCACCCATGCTTCACACCCATATAAGAGCGTTGGTAAAACTATACTCTCATACATTTCCCTCTTTGCCTCCAAGGACAAAGTTCTTTGTCTCCACAGACTCCTAAGTGCACCACTCACCCTTTTCCCCTCATCAATTCTATGATTCACCTCATCTTTCATAGACCCTTCCGCAGACACGTCCACTCCCAAATATCTGAATGCATTCACCTCCTCCATACTCTCTCCCTCCAATTTGATATCCAACCTTTCATCACCTAATCTTTTTGTTATCCTCATAATCTTACTCTTTCCTGTATTCACTTTTAATTTTCTTCTTTTGCACACCCTACCAAATTCATCCACCAATCTCTGCAACTTCTCTTCAGAATCTCCCAAGAGCACAGTGTCATCAGCAAAGAGCAACTGTGACAACTCCCACTTTATGTGTGATTCTTTATCTTTTAACTCCACGCCTCTTGCCAAGACCCTCGCATTTACTTCTCTTACAACCCCATCTATAAATATATTAAACAACCACGGTGACATCACACATCCTTGTCTAAGGCCTACTTTTACTGGGAAATAATTTCTCTCTTTCCTACATACTCTAACTTGAGCCTCACTATCCTCGTAAAAACTCTTCACTGCTTTCAGTAACCTACCTTCTACACCATACACCTGCAACATCTGCCACAATGCCCCCCTATCAACCCTGTCATACGCCTTTTAAAAATCCATAAATGCCACAAAGACCTCTTTAGCCTTATCTAAATGCTGTTCACTTATATGTTTCACTGTAAACACCTGGTCCACACACCCCCTACCTTTCCTAAAGCCTCCTTGTTCATCTGCTATCCTATTCTCCGTCTGACTCTTAATTCTTTCAATAATAACTCTACCATACACTTTACCAGGTATACTCAACAGACTTATCCCCCTATAATTTTTTTGCACTCTCTTTTGTCCCCTTTGCCTTTATGCAAAGGAACTATGCATGCTCTCTGCCTATCCCTAGGTACCTTCCCCTCTTCCATACATTTATTAAATAATAGCACCAACCATTCTAAAACTATATCCCCACCTGCTTATAACATTTCTATCTTTATCCCATCAATCCCGGCTGCCTTACCCCGTTTCATTTTACCTACTGCCTCACGAACGTCCTCCACACTCACAACTGGCTCTTCCTCACTCCTACAAGATGTTGTTCCTCCTTGCCCTATACACGAAATCACAGCTTACCTGTCTTCATCAACATTTAACAATTCCTCAAAATATTCCCTCCATCTTCACAATACCTCTAACTCTCCATTTAATAACTCTCCTCTCCTATTTTTAACTGACAAATCCATTTGTTCTCTAGGCTTCCTTAACTTGTTAATCTCACTCCAAACCTTTTTCTTATTTTCAACAAAATTTGTTGATAACATCTCACCCACTCTCTCATTTGCTCTCTTTTTACATTGCTTCACCACTCTCTTAACCTCCCTCTTTTTGTCCATATACTCTTCCCTCCTTGCATCACTTCTGCTTTGTAAAAACTTCTCATATGCTAACTTTTTCTCCCTTACTACTCTCTTTACATTATCATTCCACCAATCGCTCCTCTTCCCTCCCGCACTCACTTTCCTGTAACCACAAACTTCTGCTGAACACTCTAACATTACATTTTTAAACCTACCCCATACCTCTTCAACCCCATTGCCTATGCTCTCATTAGCCCATCTATCCTCCAATAGCTGTTTATATCTAACCCTAAGTGCCTCCTCTTTTAGTTTATAAACTTTCACCTCTCTCTTCACTGATGCTTCTATTCTCCTTGTATCCTATCTTCCTTTTACTCTCAGTGTAGCTACAACTAGAAAGTGATCTGATATATCTGTGGCCCCTCTATAAACATGTACATCCTGAAGTCTACTCAACAGTCTTTTATCTACCAATACATAATCCAACAAACTACTGTCATTTCGCCCTACATCATATCTTGTATACTTATTTATCCTCTTTTTCTTAAAATATGTATTACCTATAACTAAACCCCTTTCTATACAAAGTTCAATCAAAGGGCTCCCATTTTCATTTACACCTGGCACCCCAAACGTACCTACCACACCCTCTCTAAAAGTTTCTCCTACTTTAGCATTCAGGTCCTCTACCACAATTACTCTCTCACTTGGTTCAAGGGCTCCTATACATTCACTTAACATCTCCCAAAATCTCTCTCTCTTCCTCTCTTCTCCAGGTGCATACACGCTTATTATGACCCACTTTTCGCATCCAACCTTTACTTTAATCCGCATAATTCTTGAATTTACACATTCATATTCTCTTTTCTCCTTCCATAACTGATCCTTCAACATTACTGCTACCCCTTACTTTGCTCTAACTCTCTCAGATACTCCAGATTTAATCCCATTTATTTCCCCCCACCGAAACTCCCCTACCCCCTTAAGCTTTGTTTCGCTTAGGGCCAGGACATCCAACTTCTTTTCATTCATAACATCAGTAATCATCTGTTTCTTGTCATCCGCACTACATCCACGCACATTCAAGCATCCCAGCACATTCAAGCATATATGTATATATATATATATATATATATATATATATATATATATATATATATATATATATATATATATATATATATATATATATATATATATATATATAAATATATATATATATATATATATATATATATATATATATATATATATATATATATATATATATATACATATATGTATATATATATATATATATATATATATATATATATATATATATATATATATATATATATATATATATATATATATATATATATATATATATATATATATATATATATATATATATATATATGCAATAAAATCACAGTAAACAGGTAATTTCAGAATATGCAAAACAACCACTCTGAAAGAATAGAAAAATTCCAAGCGCTTTCGTGACTACTCACATTATCAAGGAACTATGAAAGTAAAGCATCAAAGAAAGGTATATAAGGGGTCTAGCGAACATCTCACTATCAGATCCCACAACAATGAAACACCTGGTGCGCGACTCATAAGAAAGGGAACACTGCAGCAGGCCCGCCGGCCCAACTAGACAGATCCTTCACACAACCCACCAACAAACTATTCTACCCAAGAAATAAAAAAAATTAAAAATTATTATTTGTCCAGTGTATTATTAAATTCTTCCCAAATTCTATTAATTATAAATGGATCTAATTTATATAAACCAAAGAAAATATTCATATTATTGTCAAAACTGCTTTTTATGAAACAAGATTCAATTATATTCCTGTCGACCATGGACTTGCTTGATACTACTTACTCAACTTTTTGAAAATCAATTGGATGGTTAAAATCTCTTACATGAATAAATAGAGCACTGGAATCTTGTCCAGTTCTAATGCTATATTTATGTTGTCTTAATCTTAGTTCGAGATTTTTATCAGTTTGACCGTAATAAACTTTATCGCAAATTTTACAAGGAATCTTATAGACACATCCATCAGCATTTTGGGGAGAATTCTTTATCAAAAGTTTTTTTTACTGTATCAAGATTTTTGAATACAACTTTAATATTAAAAGTCTTGAGAAGAGAAGGCATATCAAACAAGTTTTCATGGTAAGGGAGAACCAACATATTTTTAGTTGAATAAGGCTGGTTGTCCCTTTCTGGATTGTAAAAAGTATTTCTAGCAACTTTAAAAGATTTATCAATTACATTTATTGGGTATTTCAAATCATTACCTATTTCATAAATTTTGGATATTTCCTCATATATGAACTCTGGACTACAAATTCGTAAAGCTCTCAAAAACATTGATGAGAAAACAGACAGTTTAACTCTATCTTGATGCGAAGAATAATAGTGGACATAGGAACAGTTATTTGTAGGTTTTCTGTAAATTTTAAATTTGAATTCATTATTAAAATAGCTTAGCCTATTCTATAAATTTTACTGTTGAATTTTAAGAAAATAACTCATTGCCTTTTCTAGATGTTTTAATTATTAAGGGTAATAATAGCTCCTTGATAATGTGAGTAGTCACGAAAGCGCTTGGAATTTCTCTATTCTTTCACAGTGGTTGTTTTGCATATATATATATATATATATATATATATATATATATATATATATATATATATATATATATATATATATATATATATATATATATATATATATATATACATATATATATATATATATATATATATATATATATATATATATATATATATATATATAGTTCCTTGATAAAGTGAGTAGTCACGAAAGCGCTTGGAATTTCTCTATTTTTTCAGAGTGGTTGTTTTACATATATATATATATATATATATATATATATATATATATATATATATATATATATATATATATATATATATATATATATATATATATATATATATATATATAAAATATATATATATATATATATATATATATATATATATATATATATATATATATATATATATATATATATATATATATATATATATATATATATATATATATATATATATATATCAGGACAGACACGATGCTAGTGTGTTGTTAATATTAAAGATTACCAACAACAACTGAACTGTAGAATTTCGTGTGTCTTGCATACAAGAGAATGAGAACATATACATGTATTAGCAAACTAAGATTAAACCATCGTGTTTACCGCAGAGAACCAAGAAGAGCACAAGCAACAAAATGAACCGCAGAGAGAATAATCACGGAAATATGAACTAAATCACTGACGGCACAGAGGAAGAAAAATTGAAATGTTGTAAGTAGCAATTTAGATTTTTGGCAAGGCCTCACCTCTCACGCGATCAAACTGTGGTAACCACAGATGAAAACAGTTTACAAATGGGTACATGTGTGTCTTGGTATACACTAATATGCTTGTTGCACCAGTTTGGCTAGAGAGAAGGTGTAGTGACACTAGGAATATGCTCAACCCAAGAGATTCATTGGCCAAATGTTTCGCTACGATTGGCTCCTTCAGCAGTGAAAAGGCCACTCCTAGGGCAACATTTCCTCAATAAATGTCATGATCTGAGCATATGCGTATCTATGTGTTAATAGCGATACGTTGTGAGTACAGAAATATGTTGGATGAGCGAAGAATTGGTTTGACAACATAGTTTGCAGACTATTGTTGATGTCTTCCTTTACAGTCTCAGGACTAGACTAGGCTGGGTGTCAGTGACTTCAAAGGTACTTGAGACACAACATCATGAATACCAGTAACGGAAACATCTGGAGTACAGATAACAGAATCATCAAGAGTACCAATAACGTAAACATCAGTAGTATCACTAACGGAATCTTCAGGAGTACCAGTAACGGAAACATCAGGATTGCCAATAACGAAAGCGTCAAGATCACTAGCAGCAAAAACGTAAGAACAATGAGAAATATATATATATACGAACTTTGAAAGTAATTTTCGTCATAACAGGAAACAACTCTAAGAGTGAAAGCTAAAAAAATTATATCATGTTACTAAGTTAGCAGCGGTGACTATGACAACATCCTAGCGGAACGAGAAAGACTAAGCTATGTAAGTTAAGTTTAAATGTAATATTATGATGGTAACCCGTAATTCGCATAATAAGTAAATAATCAAAACATTGAGTTCAGCTTGAAATATTTTTATGTAATTAACACCTGTTGCTGGTAGATAATTTTTAGGCATCATTCACCTTCAAGGAAAGGCTGGGTTGCTTTGAAGGGCTCTTGGTCCACTGAAATGGTGTTCCGTCAGCTTCCCTAAATCCAACCTAACTGCCTCCCACTCCCTCGGCGGTGTATAAATCCCTACGGATTAAGTGTTCCATGATGCAAAAATATTATTCAGCGTATCATATACAGTAATGAATATCATAGATGTATTTCGGTCGTTGCGCGATCTGAAAAGGGAATCTCCGTATTCCATAAGCTCAGCCTCCTCTACCTCAATGCACACGAAATGAATAGTAGAGGGTGATCATAAAATTCCAATGCAGTAAAAATTAAATATATATATATATGTGTGTAAATATTTATGTGTGTATGTTTCCATTCAATTATTTATGCATTTATATATGTAATTTTTTATAAGTATGCGTGTTCAGATGCATGCTTATGTATATATGTATATATTATATTATATATATATATATATATATATATATATATATATATATATATATATATATATATATATATATATATATATATATATATATATATATATATATATATATATATATTTTATTATCACACTGGCCGATTCCCACCAAGGCAGGGTGGCCCGAAAAAGAAAAACTTTCACCATCATTCACTCCATCACTGTCTTGCCAGAAGGGTGCTTTACACTACAGTTTTTAAACTGCAACATTAACACCCCTCCTTCAGAGTGCAGGCACTGTACTTCCCATCTCCAGGACTCAAGTCCGGCCTGCCGGTTTCCCTGAACCCCTTCATAAATGTTACTTTGCTCACACTCCAACAGCACGTCAAGTATTAAAAACCATTTGTCTCCATTCACTCCTACCAAACACGCTCACGCATGCCTGCTGGAAGTCCAAGCCCCTCGCACACAAAACCTCATTTACCCCCTCCCTCCAACCTTTCTTAGGCCGACCCCTACCCCGCCTTCCTTCCACTACAGACTGATACACTCTTGAAGTTATTCTGTTTCGCTCCATTCTCTCCACATGTCCGAACCACCTCAACAACCCTTCCTCAGCCCTCTGGACAACAGTTTTGGTAATCCCGCACCTCCTCCTAACTTCCAAACTACGAATTCTCTGCATTATATTCACACCACACATTGCTCTCAGACATGACATCTCCACTGCCTCCAGCCTTCTCCTCGCTGCAACATTCATCACCCATGCTTCACACCCATATAAGAGCGTTGGTAAAACTATACTCTCATACATTTCCCTCTTTGCCTCCAAGGACAAAGTTCTTTGTCTCCACAGACTCCTAAGTGCACCACTCACCCTTTTCCCCTCATCAATTCTATGATTCACCTCATCTTTCATAGACCCATCCGCTGACACGTCCACTCCCAAATATCTGAATACATTCACCTCCTCCATACTCTCTCCCTCCAATCTGATATCCAATCTTTCATCACCTAATCTTTTTGTTATCCTCATAACCTTACTCTTTCCTGTATTCACTTTCAATTTTCTTCTTTTGCACACCCTACCAAATTCATCCACGAATCTCTGCAACTTCTCTTCAGAATCTCCCAAGAGCACAGTGTCATCAGCAAAGAGCAACTGTGACAACTCCCACTTTATGTGTGATTCTTTATCTTTTAACTCCACGCCTCTTGCCAAGACCCTCGCATTTACTTCTCTTACAACCCCATCTATAAATATATTAAACAACCACGTGACATCACACATCCTTGTCTAAGGCCTACTTTTACTGGGAAATAATTTCCCTCTTTCCTACATACTCTAACTTGAGCCTCACTATCCTCGTAAAAACTCTTCACTGCTTTCAGTAACCTACCTCCTACACCATACACCTGCAACATCTGCCACATTGCCCCCCTATCCACCCTGTCATACGCCTTTTCCAAATCCATAAATGCCACAAAGACCTCTTTAGCCTTATCTAAATACTGTTCACTTATATGTTTCACTGTAAACACCTGGTCCACACACCCCCTACCTTTCCTAAAGCCTCCTTGTTCATCTGCTATCCTATTCTCCGTCTTACTCTTAATTCTTTCAATAATAACTCTACCATACACTTTGCCAGGTGTGGCATGCAAAGAGTACGTAACCTTTATTCGGCGCATGGACACACCCTCATTTACAGGCTATCTCCCCCAACCAGCGAACCAGGTTGCTAAGAGTTGATGATGGGGCCCCATCGTTCAACTAGTGACCAGGTTCTAGCCAATAAGAAGGTGGGATTGGCAATCGCAGAGGTTATGTGGATACCGCTCTCCTGTCTGCCCTTGTCATTCCCATTCTAGAGCTGGTTGAAGCACGGTCTGCTATCTTGTGGCTTCTATTTCTGCCTTGCTTACCGTGGAATGCACTATATTTATCACTGTACATAGTGTACATATTGCTGTTCTAAATTGGTGAAGGATAATATAAGTCTAAACTTTTTCTACTGTGTTTATTTGCTCCCATTACACCTGGGATAACAGGCCATTTGAAATCCTAGGTTGTAATACCAGGTATACTCAACAGACTTATCCCCCTATAATTTTTGCACTCTCTTTTATCCCCTTTGCCTTTATACAAAGGAACTATGCATGCTCTCTGCCAATCCCTAGGTACCTTACCCTCTTCCATACATTTATTAAATAAATGCACCAACTACTCTAAAACTATATCCCCACCTGCTTTTAACATTTCTATCTTTATCCCATTAATCCCGGCTGCCTTACCCCCTTTCATTTTACCTACTGCCTCACGAACTTCCCCCACACTCACAAATGGCTCTTCATCACTCCTACAAGATGTTGTTCCTCCTTGCCCTATACATGAAATCACATTTAACAATTCCTCAAAATATTCCCTCCATCTTCCCAATACCTCTAACTCTCCATTTAATAACTCTCCTCTCCTATTTTTAACTGACAAATCCATTTGTTCTCTAGGCTTTCTTAACTTGTTAATCTCACTCCAAAACTTTTTCTTATTTTCAACAAAATTTGTTAACATCTCACCCACTCTCTCATTTGCTCTCTTTTTACATTGCTTCACCACTCTCTTAACCTCTCTCTTTTTCTCCATATACTCTTCCCTCCTTGCATCACTTCTACTTTGTGAAAACTTCTCATATGCTAACTTTTTCTCCCTTACTACTCTCTTCACATCATCATTCCACCAATCGCTCCTCTTCCCTCCCGCACCCACTTTCCTGTAACCACAAACTTCTGCTGAACACTCTAACACTACATTTATAAACCTACCCCATACCTCTTCGACCCCATTGCCTATGCTCTCATTAGCCCATCTATCCTCCAATAGCTGTTTATATCTTACCCTAACTGCCTCCTCTTTTAGTTTATAAACCTTCACCTCTCTCTTCCCTGATGCTTCTATTCTCCTTGTATCCCATCTACCTTTTACTCTCAGTGTAGCTACAACTAAAAAGTGATCTGATATATCTGTGGCCCCTCTATAAACATGTACATCCTGAAGTCTACTTAACAGTCTTTTATCTACCAATACATAATCCAACAAACTACTGTCATTTCGCCCTACATCATATCTTGTATACTTATTTATCCTCTTTTTCTTAAAATATGTATTACCTATAACTAAACCCCTTTCTATACAGAGTTCAATCAAAGGGCTCCCATTATCATTTACACCTGGCACTCCAAACTTACCTACCACACCCTCTCTAAAAGTTTCTCCTACTTTAGCATTCAGGTCCCCTACCACAATTACTCTCTCACTTGGTTCAAAGGCTCCTATACATTCACTTAACATCTCCCAATATATATATATATATATATATATATATATATATATATATATATATATATATATATATATATATATATATATATATATGTATGTATATATATATGTATGTATATATGTTTACCTGGAGAGAGTTCCGGGGGTCAACGCCCCCGCGGCCCGGTCTGTGACCAGGCCTCCTGGTGGATCAGAGCCTGATTTATATATATATATATATATATATATATATATATATATATATATATATATATATATATATATATATATATATATGTATGTATATATACATATATACATATACAAACACACCCATAGTAGGTTTGTGACAGGATTTTTCATAATACCGTGCTAGTTGCCATGTATGAACCCACACCTTTGTAGGTGTTCCACCACTCTTCTCCTGATAATCTTCTCCATACCTTTACATACTATACATATAAGTGACACTGGTCTGTAATTTAACGCTGCCTGTCTGTCACCTTTCTTAAAAACTGGGTATAATTTGATGTCCTGCACATCTGTAGCAGTTGTCCTGTATTGATATACTTGTTAATGATTGTTGCTAGCAGCACACACACTGCCTCTGCTCCCTCTCTCAGGACCCACGGAGAGAAAGTAGTTGGTCTCGACATCTTTCAGGTATAAGTTCACACAACAGCTTCTTCACTCCTCCCTATTTGTGTGTATTGTATCCAACGTTCGCTAATGTACTCTACCACTTGGGTTTGCTGGTAGCCTTTCTGTCTCCTCTGAGAATAATTCCTAAATTCTCGTGCTGTGCACCTCATAGACTTCTTTGTGAGCTCCCTTTTATCCTTCTTCAGCCTGTTTACCTGGTCCTTTACTATTGTCTTCCTCCCGATGTAGCTATATAACAACTTTGGGTGGGATTTGGCTTTCATTTCTATGCCATCCTCAAATTGACACTGGGCCTCCGTCTCTATCCATGCATACTCGTTCCTGGCTCATCAGCTCATCTTATTTGTTTACGTTCTTTACTTTCAGTACTTTTTCCATGCTTGATCATTATTGACTTTGGCTTCTCTATACCTCTAGACAAATTACTGGCTCACTTTATTCCTCCAAGCGTTTCTACAGTTCCTAAGTAGGAATTTCTCCTTAGCCTTTCCTCACTTTCTGGCTACTTACTCCACCATTTCATACACTGTCGTTCCCATTGTCTCTTTCCCACTGCATCTTGTACAGGAATTGCCTTATGCCTGTGTATCTGTGTATCCCCCTCTTGTGTACTCACCTATTTATGGTTGCAGGAGACGACACATGGCTTCTGGCCCCGCCTCTTCACTGATCGCTACTAGGTCCTCTCTCTCCCTTCTCCATAAGCTTTATCATACCTCGTCTTAAAACTATGTATGGTTGTTGCCTCCACCATATCACTTGCCAGACTATTCCATTTCCTGACTACTCTATAACTAAACAAATACTTCCTAGCATTTCTTTGACTCATCTGAGTCTTCAGTATCGAATTATGACCCCTTGTTTCTGTGTCCCATCGCTGGAATATCTTATCTCTGTCCACCTTGTCAATTCCTCGAAGTATTTTGTATGTCGTTATCATGTCTCCTCTAATCCTCCTGACCTCCAGTGTCGTCAGGCCGATTTCCCATTACCTATCGTCGTAGGACATTCCCCTTAGCTCTGGAACTAGCTGCCTTGCAAACCTTTGTACTTTCTCTAATTTCGTGACGTGCTTGACCAAGTGTGGGTTCCAAACTGGTGCTGCATACTCCAATATGGGCCACACGTGCACGGTGGACAGAGTCTTGAACGTGTGTGTGTGTGTGTGTGTGTGTGTGTGTGTGTGTGTGTGTGGTTGTGTGTGTGTGTGTGTGTTTGTGTGTGTGTGTGTGTGTGTGTGTGTGTGTGTGTGTGCTTGCTTTCGTTGGTTAATTGGGTTTAAAATCCATTTCCTACATGAGGGTCATTTAGGCTACGTATCACCAGCTCAATGCGAGTGAAGAAGACTTTACTCGCTAAAATAAGGCTTAAAGTAAATTATCTGGGTATGTACAGTGAAACTGATACACTCCTCGGTGTATATATCCAATGTGTATTTTGGAAGGGAAGAAAAGGGGGTTGGGGTTACTAGGGGCAATTATCCCTGTTTGGAAATTATATGAAAAAAGTAAAAATTGTCATGAATATTTTACTTCGAATTTTCAGCTGAGATAAAAGAGAACTCCTTTAAAAATTGTTAATTACCTACAGAGGTTGTATCCTGCTTTGTGAAAAACCCAGTTCAAACAATTATCCATTACAGAAAAGGACTCAAAAATACTGCAGTTCTCCATCTATTTTTTTAGCAATTCTTATCATATTTCCTGATCTAGCATATAATTTATTCATCAGAGTACATATATATATATATATATATATATATATATATATATATATACAAACACTGATCTCTGGCTGAAGGAGACTCGAACCTACGAACCTTGGAACAAGGTACGCAGTGCTCTACCAATCTACCCACACTGGACCAATACCTTGGAGTCCTGCTTGCGCTAGACTTTGATCCAAGGCAGCCAGCTTTCAGGGAGAAGACTTACAGCTTTTCATCTCATCCCCTGCATGCATCAGCCTTACTAGAGATTTTAACAATGCAAGGAATTCGCGAGAGCAGGCGAAATATACACAAACACTGATCTCTGGCTGAAGGAGACTCGAACCTACGAACCTTGGAACAAGGTACGCAGTGCTTTACCAATCTACCCACACTGGACCAATACCTTGGAGCCCAGCTTGCGCTAGACTTTGATCCAAGGCAGTTAGAGCTAAGGAACGGGTAGCAATAATGTTGAAGGAACAGTTATGGAAGGAGAAAAGAGAATATGAATGTGTAAATTCAAGGATTATGTGGATTAAAGTAAAGGTTGGATGCGAAAAGTGGGTCATAATAAACGTGTATGCACCTGGAGAAGAGAGGAATGTAGAGGAGAGAGAGAGATTTTGGGAGATGTTAAGTGAATGTATAGGAACCTTTGAACCAAGTGAGAGAGTAATTGTGGTAGGGGACCTGAATGCTAAAGCAGGAGAAACTTTTAGAGAGGGTGTGGTAGGTAAGTTTGCAATGCCAGGTGTAAATGATAATGAGAGTCCTTTGATTGAACTCTGTATAGAAAGAGGTTTAGTTATAGGTAATACACATTTTAAGGAAAAGACTATAAATAAGTATACAAGATATGATGTAGGGCGAAATGACAGTAGTTTGTTGGATTATGTATTGGTAGATAGAAGACTGTTGAGTAGACTTCAGGATGTACATGTTTATAGAGGGGCCAAAGATATATCAGACGAATTTTTAGTTGTAGCTACACTGAGAGTAAAAGGTAGATAGGATACAAGGAGAATAGAAGCATCAGGGAAGAGAGAGACGAAGGTCTATAAACTAAAAGAGGAGGCAGTTAGGGTAAGATATAAACAGCTATTGGAGGATAGATGGGCTAATGAGAGCATAGGCAATGGGGTCGAAGAGGTATGGGGGAGGCATAAAAATGTAGTGTTAGAGTGCCCAGCAGAAGTGGTTACAGGAAAGTGGGTGCGGGAGGGAAGAGGAGCGATTGGTGGAATGATGATGTAAAGAGAGTAGTAAGGGAGAAAAAGTTAGCATATGAGAAGTTTTCACGAAGTAGAAGTGATGAAAGGAGGGAAGAGTATATGGAGAAAAAGAGAGAGGTTAAGAGAGTGGTGAAGCAATGTAAAAAGAGAGCAAATGAGAGAGTGGGTGAGATGTTATCAACAAATTTTGTTGAAAATAAGAAAAAGGTTTGGAGTGAGATTAACAAGGTAAGGAAGCCTAGAGAACAAATGGATTTGTCAGTTAAAAATAGGAGAGAAGAGTTATTAAATGGAGAGTTAGAGGTATTGGGAAGATGGAGGGAATACTTTGAGGAATTGTTAAATGTTGATGAAGATAGGGAAGCTGTGATTTCGTGTATAGAGCAAGGAGGAATAACATCTTGTAGGAGTGAGGAAGAGCCAGTTGTGAGTGTGGGAGAAGTTCGTGAGGCAGTAGGTAAAATGAAAGGGGGTAAAGCAGCTGGGATTGATGGGATAAAGATAGAAATGTTAAAAGCAGGTGGGCATATAGTTTTGGAGTGGTTGGTGCTATTATTTAATAAATGTATGGAAGAGGGTAAGGTACCTAGGGATTGGCAGAGAGAATGCATAGTTCCTTTGTATAAAGACAAAAGGGACAAAAGAGAGTGCAAAAATTATAGGGGATAAGTCTGTTGAGTATACCTGGTAAAGTGTATGGTAGAGTTATTATTGAAAGAATTAAGAGTAAGACGGAGAATAGGATAGCAGATGAACAAGGAGGCTTTAGGAAAGGTAGGGGGTGTGTGGACCAGGTGTTTACAGTGAAACATATAAGTGAACAGTATTTAGATAAGGCTAAAGAGGCTTTTGTGGCATTTATAGATTTGGAAAAGGCGTATGACAGGGTGGATAGGGGGGCAATATGGCAGATGTTGCAGGAGTATGGTATACGAGGTAGGTTACTGAAAGCAGTGAAGAGTTTTTACGAGGATAATGAGGCTCAAATTAGAGTATGTAGGAAAGAGAGAGATTATTTTCTAGTAAAAGTAGGCCTTAGACAAGGATGTGTGATGTCACCGTGGTTGTTTAATATATTTATAGATGGGGTTGTAAGAGAAGTAAATGCGAGAGGGTCTTGGCAAGAGGCGTAGAGTTAAAAGATAAAGAATCACACATAAAGTGGGAGTTGTCACAGTTGCTCTTTGCTGATGACAGTGTGCTTTTGGGAGATTCTGAAGGAAGTTGCAGAGGTTGGTGGATGAATTTGGTAGGGTGTGCAAAAGAAGAAAATTAAAAGTGAATACAGGAAAGAGTAAGGTTATGAGGATAATAAAAAGATTAGATGATGAAAGATTAGATATCAGATTCGAGGGAGAGAGTATGTAGGAGGTGAATGTATTCAGATATTTGGGAGTGGACGTGTCAGCGGATGGATCTATGAAAGATGAGGTGAATCATAGAATTGATGAGGGGAAAAGGGTGAGCGGTGCACTTAGGAGTCTGTGGAGACAAAGAACTTTGTCCTTGGAGGCAAAGAGGGGAATGTATGAGAGTATAGTTTTACCAACGCTCTTATGTGGGTGTGAAGCATGGGTGATGAATGTTGCAGCGAGGAGAAGGCTGGAGGCAGTGGAGATGTCATGTCTGAGGGCAATGTGTGGTGTGAATATAATGCAGAGAATTCGTAGATTGGAAGTTAGGAGGAGGTGCGGGATTATTAAAACTGTTGTCCAGAGGGCTGAGGAAGGGTTGTTGAGGTTGTTCGGACATGTAGAGAGAATGGAGCGAAACAGAATGACTTCAAGAGTGTATCAGTCCGTAGGGGAAGGAAGGCGGGGTAGGGGTCGGCCTAGGAAAGGTTGGAGGGAGGGGGTAAAGGAGGTTTTGTGTGCGAGGGGCTTGGACTTCCAGCGGGCATGCGTGAGCATGTTTGATAGGAGTGAATTGAGATAAATGGTTTTTAATACTTGACGTGCTGTTGGAGTGTGAGCAAAGTAACATTTATTAAGGGGTTCAGGGAAACCGGCAGGCCGGACTTGAGTCCTGGAGATGGGAAGTACAGTGCCTGCACTCTGAAGGAGGGGTGTTAATGTTGCAGTTTAAAAACTGTAGTGTAAAGCACCCTTCTGGCAAGACAGTGATGGAGTGAATGATGGTGAAAGTTCGTCTTTTTCGGGCCACCCTGCCTTGGTGGGAATTGGCCAGTGTGTTAATAATAATAATAATAATAATAATAAAATATATATAAATACATATATCTTTCTTCCTTCAACGCACCAGACGCATCTCACCGAGGCGGGGTGGCCCAAAAGGAAAAACAAAAGTTTCTCCTTTTAAATTTAGTAACATATACAGGAGAAGGGGTTACTAGCCCCTTTCTCCCGGCATTTTAATCGCCTCTTACGACACGCATGGCTTACGGAGGAAGAATTCTGTTCCACTTCCCCATGGAGAATATATATATATATATATATATATATATATATATATATATATATATATATATATATATATATATATATATGTGTGTGTGTGTGTGTGTACTCACCTATTTGTACTCACCTATTTGTGGTTGCAGGGGTCGAGTCCTAGCTCCTGGCCCCGCCTCTTCACCGGTTGCTACTAGGCCCTCTCTCTCCCCGCTCCATGAGCTTTATCAAACCTCGTCTTAAAACTGTGTATGGTTCCTGCCTCCACTACGTCATTTTCTAGGCTATTCCACTGCCTTACAACTCTATGACTGAAGAAATACTTCCTACTATCTCTCTGACTCATTTGTGTCTTCAACTTCCAATTGTGGCCTCTTGTTTCTGTGTCCCCTCCCTGGAACATCCTGTCTTTGTCCACCTTGTCTATTCCACGCAGTATTTTATATGTCGTTATCATGTCTCCCCTGACCCTCCTGTCCTCCAGTGTGGTCAGGCCGATTTCCCTTAATCTTTCTTCATAGGACATTCCCCTTAGCTCTGGAACTAACCTTGTCGCAAACCTTTGTACTTTCTCTAGTTTCTTGACGTGCTTTATCAAGTGCGGGTTCCAAACAGGTGCTGCATACTCCAGTATGGGCCTGACATACACGGTGTACAGTGTCTTGAATGATTCCTTACTAAGGTATCGGAATGCTGTTCTCAGGTTTGCCAGGCGCCCAGATGCTGCAGCAGTTATCTGATTGATGTGTGCTTCCGGAGACATGCTCGGTGTTATACTCACCCCAAGATCTTTCTCCTTGAGTGAGGTTTGCAGTCTTTGGCCACCTAGCCTATACTCTGTCTGTGGTCTTCTGTGCCCTTCCCCCATCTTCATGACTTTGCATTTGGCAGGATTAAATTCGAGAAGCCATTTGCTGGACCAGGTGTCCAGTCTGTCCAGGTCTCTTTGAAGTCCTGCCTGGTCCTCATCAGATTTAATTCTCCTCATTAACTTCACATCATCTGCAAACAGGGACACTTCTGAGTCTAACCCTTCCGTCATGTCGTTCACATATACCAAAAATAGCACTGGTCCTAGGACCGACCCCTGTGGGACCCCGCTCGTCACAGGTGCCCACTGTGATACATCATTACGTACCATGACTCGTTGTTGCCTCCCTGTCAGGTATTCTCTGATCCATTGCAGTGCCCTTCCTGTTATATGCGCCTGATGCTCTAGCTTCTGCACTAATCTCTTGTGAGGAACTGTGTCAAAGGCCTTCTTGCAGTCCAAGAAGATGCAATCAACCCACCCCTCTCTCTCTTGTCTTACTTCTGTTATTTTATCATGAAACTCCAGAAGGTTTGTGACACAGGATTTGCCTTCCGTGAATCCGTGCTGGTTGGCATTTATACTCCTGTTCCGTTCCAGGTGCTCCAGGTGTGTGTGTGTGTGTGTGTGTGTGTGTGTGTGTGTGTGTGTGTGTGTGTGTACTCACCTATTTGTGGTTGCAGGGGTCGAGTCTTAGCTCCTGGCCCCGCCTCTTCACCGGTTGCTACTGGGTGTACTCACGTAGTTGTACTCACCTAGTTGAGCTTGCGGGGGTCGAGTCCGAGCTCCTGGCCCCGCCTCTTCACTGATCGCTACTAGGTCACTCTCCCTGAGCCGTGAGCTTTATCATACCTCTGCTTAAAGCTATGTATGGATCCTGCCTCCACTACATCGCTTCCCAAACTATTCCACTTACTGACTACTCTGTGGCTGAAGAAATACTTCCTAACATCCCTGTGATTCATCTGTGTCTTCAGCTTCCAACTGTGTCCCCTTGTTACTGTGTCTAATCTCTGAAACATCCTGTCTTTGTCCACCTTGTCAATTCCTCTCAGTATTTTGTATGTCGTTATCATGTCCCCCCTATCTCTCCTGTCCTCCAGTGTCGTCAGGTTGATTTCCCTTAACCTCTCCTCGTAGGACATACCTCTTAGTTCTGGGACTAGTCTTGTTGCAAACCTTTGCACTTTCTCTAGTTTCTTCACGTGCTTGGCTAGGTGTGGGTTCCAAACTGGTGCCGCATACTCCAATATGGGCCTAACGTACACGGTGTACAGGGTCCTGAATGATTCCTTATTAAGATGTCGGAATGCTGTTCTGAGGTTTGCTAGGCGCCCATATGCTGCAGCAGTTATTTGGTTGATGTGCGCTTCAGGAGATGTGCCTGGTGTTATACTCACCCCAAGATCTTTTTCCTTGAGTGAGGTTTGTAGTCTCTGGCCCCCTAGACTGTACTCCGTCTGCGGTCTTCTTTGCCCTTCCCCAATCTTCATGACTTTGCACTTGGTGGGATTGAACTCCAGGAGCCAATTGCTGGACCAGGTCTGCAGCCTGTCCAGATCCCTTTGTAGTTCTGCCTGGTCTTCGATCGAGTGAATTCTTCTCATCAACTTCACGTCATCTGCAAACAGGGACACCTCAGAGTCTATTCCTTCCGTCATGTCGTTCACAGATACCAGAAACAGCACTGGTCCTAGGACTGACCCCTGCGGGACCCCGCTGGTCACAGGTGCCCACTCTGACACCTCGCCACGTACCATGACTCGCTGCTGTCTTCCTGACAAGTATTCCCTGATCCATTGTAGTGCGTGTGTGTGTGTGTGTGTGTGTGTGTGTGTGTGTGTGTGTGTGTGTGTGTGTGTGTGTGTGTGTGTGTGTGTATACCAGCATCACAACAATGATCTCAACCCTGAACGCTAATGATTCTCCCCCTACAAAGACATCAAAAATTCTCTTTATACATATTATAATGTTGAAAGCCTATTGAGTAGCCTCCGAGTATTGTCGCCACTAATTGTAACAGATATAACACACAAGGTTTGCAGTCTCTAGCAGTTTACTTTGTTTCAGTGTAAATTACCTTTTTTCTTCTCGTTTGAGAGAAAGAAATGTCGCCTTTCAAAATGTCGACCGTTTCCATTTAAGCTTAGATTTAAAAGTTACATAAATATTCCAACCAATGCATTCATCCCTTTGAAAAGAGTCGGTCAAATGGTGTGAAAAGAATTCCAAGGAAATGGCATCATACCTCCGATCAGAAAATGGCAGAATATAGATTTATGGTCGTTTTCAATGGAGTCTCAGATCCTCTGGCAGTACGCGGGAGCGGAAGAAATTCGAGTCGGTCGTGATGTATTGTCTATATTTGCATGAGACCCGCATACAAGCCCTCGACCCTCACCCCTAGGAGCCAGCCCGCCACCCTCCTGCCTGAAACCTGCCTTATTGGACTTTAATCCTTCGGGAATATACAGCCCGTGTATTTCAACACTGCACGGGATATTGCGTGGACGTAGGAGGGAGGAAGAGGAGGAGGCGAGGGAGAGGATGAGGGAAGCGTGTCTGGATGAATCGCAGCGACAAGACGGATACGTCTCACACCAAGCGAACATTTTCACGCTCTCATGCAGTCATTCTTCCTCCAGTCGATCCCATTTAGCGAGGGCTTCACAGGGTCGCTGCGAGGCCATCATAACATACTGCTGAGGTGATGGAGTGTGGGATGCTGTGATGTTGTGGCGTGACTCTGGAAGACATCACGGCTCGTAAGATGATGTGACAGAGGTTGTTGGCTTCCACTCAAGATTCTGGGATGGTGGAGAGGGTTGTCACGTGCAGAGGTGGTGAGGGTTATCACGTACGGAGGTGGTGGTCACCACACATAATGAGACTGTAGTTTATGTGATGCTGTGAGGTATTGACTGGCAGCAAAGTTAACTTTCGTAGTTTGTGAGGAAATGAGAGTGTTAGGTCACGCAAGAGCAGCAACTCTTATTATGCCTTCCTATGTGTTTTAAGTGATTTAAATGTAAGTAGCCGACAAATGGTAGAAATTCATGTGTAGACATTTAACACACATATCTGATAAAGTCTCATGTTGGCTAAACGTCGCGTTAATAAAAGACTCACTCTGCTTAATAAGTCTTTTTTACGGTTGAATAAGACTTTTTTTTTTTACTCTTTAAGTTGCATAGATGATTGTGGTAGTTTGACCCTTTCACGAAGGTGCCTTGATGATGATGTTCGGCTCTTGATTCAGAGAACTGGAGCTACCCTCCTTTTCTTTGGATTAAGTCTGATTGCATCTCATTCCCCAAGCGTTGTAGAACACCTTTGATGTCCTCTATAACTGACCTGGAAGACTTATTATTAAATTATTGTTATTGTTATTATAATTATAATTATTATTATTATTACTATTATTATTATTATTATTATTATTATTATTATTATTATTTTTATTATTATTATTGATACTAATATTATTAGTATTATTAGTATCAGTATCTTTTTAGTTTATCATTATTATTATTATTATTATTATTATTATTATTATTATTATTATTATTATAATTAGTATTACTGTTGTTGTTGTATATATTATTTAGCATCTGGAGGTCATGCAACACATGGGAATAAATTGTCCTTAGGTATAACATGAGGAAGAGGACGTCAGCTGCAGTATCTCGGAATAAGAGCCCTTCACCTGCATTAAGACATCCCTTATCTCCAGGTGAGTAAAGTTACACAAGAAGTAAACACAAGGAAAAGAAATTAAATGCGATTAACTATAAAGTATTTAGAATAAAAGGTTCAAGATGAGGATTGGATCCACTGTTTGACGTTGACACACCGATGAAAACTTGATTTTTCGATAGTCTTTTTTTTTTAGTCTGCTCAGTGCGTCTCCTTTTTCTGTTCACTTATTTATTATTACTGCGTTTATTGGCGTTGCTGTATAATGCAGCTGATTAATGTTTGCGAGTTGACGACTGTCTAACATAATTATGTTTGATTGTAATCAAACTTAACCTGTCCAGATCTAACTTAACATAAAATGACCTAACTAAACCTTATACAATTTAACTTAACCTCACTTAACCTTCCTTAACTTAAATTTATCTAGCCTGACCAAGCCTAACATAATCTAAATAACGTATATCGAGAAATCTGTCTTAATCATATAAGAAATCGACGTTGGCTTTAGGAGGACTAATTGATTTCTAACAATTGTGACGAAAAGACTGGTTGTGAAGCAACTTTTCTTTACAGGAACAACATTTTGCCCAGTGAGGAGCTTCAACGTGACTTAAAAAAGCTACACAGGGCGAAACACTCTCAACAAAAGTTTCTGAAGAAGGCATGTTAGAAGACCCACTGAAAATGATTCTTTTTAGAGTAATTTTAGTTTTTTTTTCACGTTCCACTTGTAATTATCAAGAAGAATGTAACGAAGGTCAGAATGCATCCGAGGTCAGCCATACCTAGGTCAGCCATGCCAAGGTCAGCCATACCAAGGTCAGCCATGCCAAGGTCAGCCATGCCAAGGTCAGCCATGCCAAGGTCAGCCATACCAAGTTCAGACATGCCAAGGTCAGCCATACCAAAGTCAGCCACACCAAGGTCAGCCATGCCAAGGTCAGCCATACCAAGGTCAACCATGCCAAGGTCAGCCATACCAAGCTCAGCCATGCCAAGGTCAGCCATACAAAAGTCAGCCACACCAAGGTCAGCCATACCAAGGTCAGCCATACCAAGGTCAGCCATACCAAGGTCAGCCATACCAAGGTCAGCCACACCAAGGTCAGCCATACCAAGGTCAGCCACACCAAGGTCAGCCATGCCAAGGTCAGCCATACCAAAGTCAGCCACACCCGAGGTCAGCCATACCAAGGTCAGCCATACCAAGGTCAGCCATACCAAGGTCAGCCATACCAAGATCAGCCATACCAAGGTCAGCCATACCAAGGTCAGCCATACCAAGGTCAACCATACCAAGGTCAGCCATACGAAGATCAGCCATACCAAGGTCAGCCATACCAAGGTCAGCCATCACCTGCCAAACGACAATCGTCAATTCTCATTCATCACTTAATAACCCGCTGTCAAACGCTGTTAATGTATTGTCTCCTAGAAATCATAAAGATGTTCTTGTACAAGTGTAATGTCAGGTGTATAGCAGAAGACACAAGCTTTTATTGGGATAACGTTTCGCTCAGGGTAGAGCTTAATCACGTTGCTATGACGCTCTTCCTTGAGCGAGACGTTGTCTAAATCAGAGCTTTTTTAGCAGTTTGGGTCTTGACTCACAAGTGACAGTTATTTACTGTTCACCCAGCACTGTTCACCCAGCACTGTTCACCCAGCACTGTTCACCCAGCACTGTTCACCCAGCACTGTTCACCCAGCACTGTTCACCCAGCACTGTTCACCCAGCACTGTTCACCTAGCACTGTTCACCCAGCACTGTTCACCCAGCACTGTTCACCCAGCACTGTTCACCCAGCACTGTTCACCCAGCACTGTTCACCCAGCACTGTTCACCCAGCACTGTTCACCCAGCACTGTTCACCCAGCACTGTTCACCCAGCACTGTTCACCCAGCACTGTTCACCTAGCACTGTTCACCCAGCACTGTTCACCCAGCACTGTTCACCCAGCACTGTTCACCCAGCACTGTTCACCCAGCACTGTTCACCCAGCACTGTTCACCCAGCACTGTTCACCCAGCACTGTTCACCTAGCACTGTTCACCTAGCACTGTTCACCCAGCACTGTTCACCCAGCACTGTTCACCTAGCACTGTTCACCCAGCACTGTTCACCCAGCACTGTTCACCTAGCACTGTTCACCCAGCACTGTTCACCCAGCACTGTTCACCCAGCCCTGTTCACCCAGCACTGTTCACCCAGCACTGTTCACCCAGCACTGTTCACCCAGCACTGTTCACCCAGCCCTGTTCACCCAGCACTGTTCACCCAGCACTGTTTACCCAGCACTGTTCACCAGCCCTGTTCACCCAGCCCTGTTCACCCAACACTGTTCACCCAGCACTGTTCACACAGTACTGTTCACTCAGCACTGTTCACCCAGCATTCACCCAGCACTGTTCACCCAGCACTGTTCACCAGCCCTGTTCACCCAGCCCTGTTCACCCAGCACTGTTCACCCAGCACTGCTCACCCAGTACTGTTCATTCAGCACTGTTCACCCAGCATTCACCCAGCACTGTTCACCAGCACTGTTCACCAGCACTGTTCACCCAGCACTGTTCACCCAGCACTGTTCACCCAGCACTGTTCACCCAGTACTGTTCACTCAGCACTGTTCACCCAGCATTCACCCAGCACTGTTCACCCAGCACTGTTCACCAGCCCTGTTCACCCAGCCCTGTTCACCCACCACTGTTCAACCACCACTGTTCACCCAGTACTGTTCATTCAGCACTGTTCACCCAGCATTCACCCAGCACTGTTCACCAGCACTGTTCACCAGCACTGTTCACCCAGCACTGTTCACCCAGCACTGTTCACCCAGCACTGTTCACCCAGTACTGTTCACTCAGCACTGTTCACCCAGCATTCACCCAGCACTGTTCACCCAGCACTGTTCACCAGCCCTGTTCACCCAGCCCTGTTCACCCAGCACTGTTCACTCAGCACTGTTCACACAGTACTGTTCACTCAGCACTGTTCACCCAGCATTCACCCAGCACTGTTCACCAGCACTGTTCACCAGCACTGTTCACCAGCCCTGTTCACCCAGCACTGTTCACCCAGCACTGTTCACCCAGCACTGTTCATCCAGTACTGTTCGCTCAGCATTGTTCACCCAGCATTCACCCAGCACTGTTCACCCAGCACTGTTCACCCAGCTCTGTTCACCCAACACTGTTCACCCAGTACTGTTCACCCAGCACTGTTCACCCAGCACTGCTCACCCAGCACTGTTCACCCAGCACTGTTCACCCAGCACTGCTCACCCAGCACTGCTCACCCAGCACTGTTCACCCAGCACTGTTCACCCAGTACTGTTCACTTAGCACTGTTCACCCAGCATTCACCCAGCACTGTTTACCCAGCACTGTTCACCCAGCTCTGTTCACCCAGCACTGTTCACCCAACACTGTTCACCCAGTACTGTTCACCCAGCACTGTTCAACCAGCACTGCTCACCCAGCCCTGTTCACCCAGCACTGTTCACCCAGCACTGTTCACCCAGCACTGTTCACCCAGCACTGTTCACCCAGCCCTGTTCACCCAGCCCTGTTCACCCAGCACTGTTCACCCAGCACTGTTCACCCAGCACTGTTCACCCAGCACTGTTCACCCAGCCCTGTTCACCCAGCACTGTTCACCCAGCACTGTTCACCCAGCACTGTTCACCCAGCACTGTTCACCCAGTACTGTTCACTTAGCACTGTTCACCCAGCATTCACCCAGCACTGTTTACCCAGCACTGTTCACCCAGCTCTGTTCACCCAGCACTGTTCACCCAACACTGTTCACCCAGTACTGTTCACCCAGCACTGTTCAACCAACACTGCTCACCCAGCCCTGTTCACCCAGCACTGTTCACCCAGCACTGTTCACCCAGCACTGTTCACCCAGCACTGTTCACCCAGCCCTGTTCACCCAGCCCTGTTCACCCAGCACTGTTCACCCAGCACTGTTCACCCAGCACTGTTCACCCAGCACTGTTCACCCAGCCCTGTTCACACAGCACTGTTCACCCAGCACTGTTCACCCAGCACTGTTCACCCAGCACTGTTCACCCAGCACTGTTCACCCAGCACTGTTCACCCAGCACTGTTCACCCAGCACTGTTCACCCAGCCCTGTTCACTCAGCACTTTTCACCCAGCACTGTTCATCCATCACTGTTCACCCACCCCTGTTCACCCACCCCTGTTCACCCAGCACTGTTCACCCAGCACTGTTCACCCAGCCCTGTTCACCCAGCCCAGGTCACCCAGTACTGTTCACCCAGCACTGTTCACCCAGCCCTGTTCACCCAGCCCTGTTCACCCAGCACTGTTCACCCAATACTGTTCACCCAGCACTGTTCACCCAGCCCTGTTCACCCAGCACTGTTCACCCAGCACTGCTCACCCAGCAATGTTCACCCAGCCCTGTTCACCCAGCCCTGTTCACCCAGCACTGTTCACCCAATACTGTTCACCCAGCCCTGTTCACCCAGCCCTGTTCACCCAGACCTGTTCACCCAGCACTGTTCACCCAGCACTGTTCACCCAGCACTGTTCACCCAGCACTGTTCACCCAGCACTGTTCACCCAGCACTGTTCACTCAGCACTGCTCACCCAGCACTGTTCACCCAGCACTCTTCACCCAGCACTGTTCACCCAGCACTGTTCACCCAGCACTGTTCACCCAGCACTGTTCACCCAGCCCTGTTCACCCAGCACTGTTCACCCAGCCCTGTTCACCCAGCACTGTTCACCCAGCACTGTTCACCCAGCACTGTTCACCCAGCACTGTTCACCAAGCACTGTTCACCCAGCACTGTTCACCCAGCACTTCTCCCAGCTCTGTTCACCCAGCACTGTTCACCCAGCACTGTTCACCCAGCACTGTTCACCCAGCACTGTTCACCCAGCACTGCTCACCCAGCACTGTTCACCCAGCACTGTTCACCCAGCACTGTTCACCCAGCACTGTTCACCCAGCACTATTCACCCAGCACTGTTCACCCAGCACTGTTCACCCAGCACTGCTCACCCAGCACTGTTCACCCAGCACTGTTCACCCAGCACTGTTCACCCAGCACTGTTCACCCAGCACTGTTCACCCAGCACTGTTCACCCAGCACTGTTCACCCAGCACTTCACCCAGCACTGTTCACCCAGCACTGTTCACCCAGCACTGTTCACCCAGCACTGTTCACCCAGCACTGTTCACCCAGCACTGTTCACCCAGCACTTCACCCAGCACTGTTCACCCAGCACTGTTCACCCAGCACTGTTCACCCAGCACTGCTCACCCAGCACTGTTCACCCAGCACTGTTCACCCAGCCCTGTTCACCCAGCTCTGTTCACCCAGCACTGTTCACCCAGCACTGTTCACCCAGCACTGTTCACCCAGCACTGTTCACCCAGCACTGTTCACCCAGCACTGTTCACCCAGCACTTCACCCAGCACTGTTCACCCAGCCCTGTTCACCCAGCACTCTTCACCCAGCACTGCTCACCCAGCACTGTTCACCCAGCACTGTTCACCCAGCCCTGTTCACCCAGCCCTGTTCACCCAGCACTGTTCACCCAGCACTGTTCACCCAGCACTGTTCACCCAGCACTGTTCACCCAGCACTGCCCATCGATCACTGTTCTTCCAACACTGTTGACCCCCCCCCCCCTGTATCTTATTGCATAAATAAGTCTAGGTTCATTAATGAATTCAAAGAAAGTACTGCAGACATTCGTGAATAATGGTACACGTTCGTGAACACTTTTTTTTTTTTTTTCAAAACATTTCGCTGTATAGTCCTTGTTGCTTAGCGCTTCTTTTTGATTATAATAATAATAATCAAAACATTTCGCTCTGCGTTGATCGTTATCTACGCATCTAAATATCCCAACGGAAGGTTATCCTGTAACTTGTGCCGTTTTGACATGCTTCAGTTATTTTCATAAAATCCTAAAGAATGTCTATGACTAAAATGTTGTGCAATGGTTTTACCTGGAGTTTACCTGGAGAGGTTTTCGGGGGTCAACGACCCCTCGGCTCGGTCTGAGACCAGGCCTCATGGTGGATCAGGGTCTGATCAACAGGCTGTTACTGCTGGCCACACGGTAATAGAGAAATCTGAAAAACAAGACGTTAACTCTCGAGAAAGTGAACATAGCTCATTTACCATCGCTCTGGGACTGGTCTTGTTGCATACTCTGCATTTTCTTAACATGCTTTATCAGGTGAAGGGGTACCATGCTGGTACTGCATAATTAGACAAGGACCGGACATGTGCCTTTTACAGGGCCGTGAATCACTCTTACTTGACAATCGTGAAATCTGCTTTCAGAGCTGCTAAATGAGTATTTGCTGCACAAGTTACTCGGATGTGTGCCTCTGGCGATACACTCCACACTATGCTTACCCACAGGCATTTCTCACTGAGTGAAATTTGAAGCCGCTGTCTTTCGAGTCCCTGCACAATTTCCGGTCATATTCCTCCATCGGCAATTTTCAAAACCTTGCATTTGAGGGAGTTGAATTCCATTACCAACTTGTCTGAACAACCCTACAGTCTATCTGGGACTATTTACAGCCTTTTCTTATCCTCTTCCATTTATATTCTAATTATTTTTACATCATCTGGATACAGATACGTGTGTCAATAAGACACAAGTACAGCACTAGGTCATTTAATATGGAATGGCTTCAATCACTGGGATTATTTTTAATCTTCATTGCAGTAGAGAGACTGAGAAAACTTAGTATATAT
>NC_091362.1:4836983-4841983 GCF_038502225.1 Cherax quadricarinatus
TTAATTTAAAAGAGTACTTCGTTCCATTACATGCTCTTGAAAACAGGAAAGGCTTTCTTAATTCGCTAAATATCTTTAAGTTCTCATTTGAATGAGATTTTGTATCCTGGGGCTGTCTCTGCTAGACGCAAATGAAACCTCTGTTCATTCTGACGAATTCAATTGTGAGTTCTGAATTCCTTTGTGAGTTCTGATTTCCTTTGTGAGTTCTGAATTCCTTTGTGAGTTTTGAATTCCTTTGTGAGCTCTGATTCCTTTGTAAGCTCTGAATTCCTTTGTGAGTTTTAAATTTCTTTGTGAGCTCTGAATTTTTTTGTGAGTTCTGAATTCCTTTGTGAGCTCTGATTTCCTTTGCGAGCTCTGAATTCCTTTGTGAGTTTTGAATTTCTTTGTGAGTTCTGAATTATTTTTTGTGATTCTGAATTCCTTTGTGAGCACTGATTTCCTTTGTAAGGTCTGAATTCCTTTGTAAGTTTTGAATTTTTTTGTGAGTTCTTAATTTCTTCGTGAGCTCTGAATTCCTTTGTGAGCTATGAATTTCTTTGTGAGTTCTGAATTTCTTTGTGAGCTCTGAATTCCTTTGTGAGCTCTGATTTCCCTTGTGAGCTCTGAATTCCTTTGTGAATTTTGAATTTTTTGTGAGTTCTTAATTTCTTTGTGAGTTCTGAATTTCTTTGTGGGTTCTGAAGCTATCAAAAGTTTCTAAGAGGCTTTTTTTGATCCCTAAAAGGTTCAAACACTGAAATAACGTTGATCTCTAAGTATGCAAACGTTCTGATGAGAGTCCTTGTAACCCCTGAGGTATTCCCAACCTCTAGAGTCCTGTGGTCCCAGAAGCTTCGAAGCATTCACCAGAGGGTCCTTGTGATCCCCGAATTTTCAACATTCTCAACCTTTCTGAATAAAATTCCTGGTGATTGTTTCAATATGGTACAATACCGACAAGATGAGGATATAGACACATGGCAATACCTGATATCATTATTGAAGACTTTTCCCAGAAAAATACCTTGACGTTGCAAATATGTCTACAGTATATTTTCATTCCTGCTGATCTTTGAAGCTTTCAAAAGTTTTGAGTGAGTATGTTGTAATATGTGACGCTTATAAGCTTACCAAAAAAGACAACATCTATAGTATATGAATATTTTTCTGCACACCACTAAAGGCATTTGATACGGGATTAACTTCATTGTTGTGCAACAGATGTCTCTCTCTCTCTCTCTCTCTCTCTCTCTCTCTCTCTCTCTCTCTCTCTCTCTCTCTCTCTCTCTCTCTCTCTCTCAGAAATATATGTGTGATGAAGGTTCACATAAGGTAGACATGTAAAGAAGGATCACACGAAGAAAAATATGTGATGTAGATTGGTTTTATCGATGGTAATATAAAAGCCTTTAAATCAGCAATGCCAGAATTGTTTGTCAGTTTTATCTTCATCAAAAAAAATATTAATAAATGTTTTTGTTGTGGTGGTGTTGTGTGGTAGGGAATATTAATTAATTCCTATGAGAATGCAGGCTGTGGTCCAGCACAAATTTTTCACAGTTTATTAAAAAAAATCACTGCATATCTCATTGCAAAGTCGGTGATTTCGCCCGGGATTCCGCCTGGTAACAGCGCTGTGTCATCCTTCAGAATGGATACGGAACTGTAGTTCCAAGGAATTGGAGCGACCAATTCTATTTCTTGGATAGAGTCTGTTTACCTCCCATTCTCTAGGAGCTGTACGAACCACAGGGGTTCAGAGCTTCTCCAACAATATTATATTCCATGTTCTGTGTAAACTGTACTGTAATCAGCTGTTGAGCCAGCGGCTCTACAACCTTGTTTCCCCTCGTCAGTAACTTACCAATCACTCCCTGATCGAAAGATGTCACCCACTGTTTCCCCTCGTCAATAACTCTCTCAACGAGAGATGTCACTCATTGCTTTCCCTCGTCAATAACTTAGCAATCACTCTGAACGAGAGATGTTACTCATTTTTTCCCCTCGTCAATAACTTAACAATCACTCTCTGAAAAAGAGATGTCACCTCACTGTTTCCCCTCATCAATCAATTTGCGATTTAACACACATTCTGTATATTTACATCCTGTAATAGATGCATGTCTAAAAATCGGTTGAATACTCGAAAGAGTGAATAAGGAGAGTGAAAAAATTTATGCAGTAAATATACGAGAAATTGACTGAACATGACAAAAAAATATAATTATTGATTTTAATTAATGCTGTATATATTAAACTCATCTATGATATTTTTAGAAGAATTAGGCAAAAATAAATTTCGTTGGGTTGTGCTATTTAAAGTGAGGTTTCTAAGTTAGGTTTGATGGAAAGCTATAAAATTACACTATTTTCAATGGAAAAAATGTATCTGTCCTACTCTGTACTTCTTCCACTCACAACAGTGTTTTGATGAAGGTTGAAAACCCAATTTTGCACTTGAAGTAATGATCTCAGTGTAAACGAGTTGCATCAAATGTTGGTGGTTATATGGATAGGTCAGAGTCTGATCTTTGCAGACATCTTAGCTAAAGCTCTTTTGAATGCACGAAAGTGAATCTGCTTTTTTTTAGGCTTCACCAGCCTTAGCCACATCTTCTGTTGCCATCTGTTGATGCTTGTGGATTATTAAATACACACTGTGTTACATACGTCTTGGTTATGAAGGAATAAATTCGATGTGACATTTTCTTGACTTTAAAATAAAGAGCTGACGTTGTCACAAGAAGTGACTGAATGAAAGAAAAAAAAAGCTGCTGGCAGTGTGTCAGAGATTTACTTGTAGTCTGCTATGGGAAACGAGAAGTACAATAAATCTGTGTCTGCACCAGCTACTGCAATTTTCTCTTTTTTATCTTTTAGTTTGCAAACTTCTATAATAATTACTGTACTAGCTTCATCAGTGACCTGACTGAACTATTATGTTCGTAGACTGTACATGTATCAACAGTCTATTAATCATTTGTCTTTTTTAGATCTATTACTAAAGAAATCTGGGGTATCGTTGTGGCTACAGTTCTTCAACAACAACTTCAAGAAAGATGCGAAAAAGCTCGACGATTATACTTTTTAATTTTTATTACTGACATTAGTGGATAACTATCAAAGACCGCTAATGTTCTGTTGCCATAATACTTGATGATATAATCAGTGTAGACTTGAAGGTTATCCTCGTACATTACCGCACTGGGCAATATTACTTTTTATGAAGGTGACTGACCTTCACGACATACTCATAGTCTTCTGAAAGAGTGTGAGGCAATAATAATGTCTTCACATACAGGATACACTTAATTATGATATACATGCGAGCGAATGACTTCACGTTTGATGTCGGCAGCAGTCAAAATAATTCTACGACTCTCATATTGTATGTTATTTTCTGTTATTATGTCAGCTGTCTAATATGGACTCGTTGTTTATTTCTGTAAATGACGCAGCTTTATGATGCCATGAATCTTACAGTAAATATCTTCATATTTTTTTCGGATACATTGTTCTTGTTTCAACTGTGCATAAAGTTGTGCTGTTCTTGTACGGAATGCTGGCATTTGTTGCTGTTATCAAATAAATCGTAGAGTGTTAAAAGCTGTTGTTTCCTCAGCTTTGTATGATCTGACAACTAACTAATTAGAGCAGGATGCACCTGAATAATTATTGTTTGTGTTGAAATTGTTATGAAAATACCGATGATATATGGCCTCTGCAGATGCCAAGTCAGTTATGAAGTGAATTGTTATTGCGTTGCTTTTCTCTTTCTTGAAATATTACTGGGATTTTTAATGTTGACATCTCGAACATTGACCTTCGGCACATATTCTCCTTTTGGAGCTGTGTAGTTTCATCTACTCTGTCAACACAGAATAAACAGTTCAGTTTAATATCTAAAGGTGTTAGAACTCGGGCAACGCACTCTCATGCACGGTTTATGTGTACTGGAGTGTCGTCCAGGGCTGTTTGAGTGTGTTTTTACAAGAAATTGAACTTTTACTGATGTTTTATTCAGCAGTTTTTTATGTAAACTATTCTTGGGAGACTTACTAGAGATTATTCGAGTCTGCAAACTTCAAATCACAAGGAAAGTGTGCATGGGTTACCTTAAGCTGATCTCGGGTATTAGCAGTGCGTCACCCAGCCTAGTAGGAATTTTGGCAAAATCTCCTCTCCAAGCTCCTAGAGACTATCAATCCTTCTCACCTCAAGCACTCGAGTGAATTGCTAGATATGTTTAAGAATACGAACATTTAGAAGAGGAAACTCGTCAGTTATGACGCCAAATCGTTGTTCTCTAGTGTTTCTACTACAGAAGATATCACCGAGGGATTGAGGCGGCAGGCGACGGCTGGGTGTGAGTCTATCTGTTAGCCGATTCATTCGGAAGCCGCGAGCCACAAATGCTTGGGCGTGCTTGCACCCTTGTTTAAAAATAAAAATAAATAAATAAATAAATAAATAAATAAATAGCGAGGCCTGGTCATGGATAGGGCCGAGGGGGCATTAACCTCTGAAACACCCTCAAGGTAGGTGGACTCCGCTCAAACAAAAGGTTACTGACGACGAAGACGTTACTCTAGCTAAGGATTAACGAGTTCTGCATCGATTTCAAACAGTTCTCCTTCACCGACTATGCACACAGGCAGGCCTTTGAGATAGCATTAGGCTAATCCTTTAGTGCGGCTCTGACTAACCTGTACATTGAGCACCTCGAGGAAAATAGATTTAAGCCACACATTCCAAGTTAAGCATCGTTACGGTGTTACATGGACGACATCCTAGCTATCGTGCCTTGATGACTCTACACCACTAAAATTTCCTATCAAAAGCATCCTTATAGAATTTTAATCAAGTTTACTATGGAGAGTGAACGTTATGGTTGCTTTTCTATTCTTCTCAGGAAAGACTCAAAATTGAATTTCAAGGATTTCAAAAAGCCCCCAGACAAAGATGATCTTTTATAATTGGTGTGCAGCGCTGTATAGCCCTTGTGGCTTAGCGCT
>NC_091362.1:4846983-4909483 GCF_038502225.1 Cherax quadricarinatus
CCTTTCCTGCCTCCACCTTATAGTTGCTGCAGGAGTCTAATGAACTGGATTCATTATTAATGAGAAAATTCAATGGGTATCGATCTTCCGAGCTCTCAGGCCTATGGCTAGTAAGTTAACTACAACTTCAGTATCAGAATAACCCAGACTAAGACCTTGTACCTAGTTTATCGATTGTTACTAGTTTCAATGTTATTTTTGATCACGTTTAACAAGATTCGCAATGTAAACTTTGGCACAACTAGGTTAGTGGTAACGACTTCAGCTCGCTCACAACTGAAGGACTTGAGTTCAGTATCAGAGTACGTAGAGATGATGGGCATGTTTCTTACCACCTGTTGCCACTGTTCACCTAACAATACATAAGTACTAGTGTTAGCAGACTGTTATGTTAGCTTATTGCACTGAACTGTGCAATAATCTAAGGTACTATAAAAGCGTTTAGCCTGTAATGTTAAGCCAGTAATTTACCCTATAGTTAAAGACAAATAAGCAAATACGTAGGACATTTTCCTGTGGATACGTTCCGCTCCTGAGTTCTTGTTTACTCCATACACAGAGCAGGAGAAAACAATGGTTTATATAAGGAACAATACATGTGAGGTAGACAGATGTTTATTAAGGTAATGTGATCTACATTATGTCAACATACACTTAATTCACACTCTCCTGGAAATATCAACTCGAGGAGGAAAGAATCGATTTCTCCTTCCCACCTTCTACTGTTGCTTTTATCAGAGTGTGATATTTCATATAGACTCAGTTTTACTCTATTGTGGTTCAAAATCCACGTACCAGTTACGTGGATCAACGCCAGAGAGTGTCATTGCTCCATCCAATAGATTAGAGATGATTGAATCCAATATTCATCAACCACCCGGCTCCCAGGCATCAATGGAGAACTATTTAAATTTCACGGGTATAAAGATGTATTATGCAAAACTAACTTTAATTTTGACTACATTTTGACCAGGGATGAGCTTTATCCAGCCATGGCATGATGAAGCTCTAGCTAAGCGAAACGTAGCCCAGATGAACGTTTGATCCGCATTACAGATCATAATTTATTATTATCATATTATTATTATTATTATTATTATTATTATTATTATTATTAATATTATTATTTTTACTATTATTATTACCATTATTATTATTATTATTATTATTATTATTATTATTATTATTATTATTATTATTATTATTATTATTATTATTATATATGTGAAACTAGAAGACCGTATGGGTAATGCCGCGCCTGGGCAATGGGAGACAACCAGATCAAATCCGAGGAGAGAGTAGCTCCATTTCTTTGGATCAAAAGCCCTGTACTGGCATCAGTGAATGACAAATGTTTCCCCTTCTTTCACTAGCTTGTCTGCCCTTCTTTCACTGGCTCAGTCTACCCTTTTTTCACTAGCTTGCCTACCCTTCTTTCACTAACTCGTCTGCCGTTCTTTCACTGGCTTGTCTGCTCTTTTTTCACTAGCTTGCCTGTCCTTTCACCGGTTTACTTGTCCTTCTTTCACTAGCTTGCGTGGTCTTCTTCACTAGCTTGCATGGTCTTCTTCACTAGCTTGCGTGGTCTTCTTCACTAGCTTGCGTGGTCTTCTTCACTAGCTTGCATGGTCTTCTTTCACTAGCATGCCTTCCCTTCTTTCACAGACTCGTCTGATCTTCTTTCACTGGTTCGTCTGCCCTTCTTTCACTGGTTCGTCTGCCCTTCTTTCACTGGTTCGTCTGCCCTTCTTTCACAGGTTCGTCTGCCCTTCTTTCACTGGTTCCTTTTGCCCTTCTTACACTGGCTTGTCTGCCCTTCTTTCATTGTCTCCTCTATATTTTTCATTCACTTGTTCTTCCTTCATTCACTGCCTCTTTTGTTTTGTTTTTTCACTGCCTCATTCGCCCCACATATGCTGAGTAAACTGCCCTCGCTCGCTCATTTTTTCACTGCCTCACTCGCTTTTATTGCTGCCTCACTCGCTCTTTTTTTTCACTGCCTCACTTGCTTTTATTGCTGCCTCACTCGCTCTTTTTTTCACTGCCTCACTCGCTCTTTTTTTCACTGCCTCACTCGCTTTTTTTCACTGCCTCACTCGCTTTTTTTCACTGCCCTACTCGCCTTTTTTCACTGCCTCACTCGCCTTTTTTCACTGCCTCACTCGCCTTTTTTCACTGCCTCACTCGCCTTTTTTCACTGCCTCACTCGCCTTTTTTCACTGCCTCACTCGCCTTTTTTCACTGCCTCACTCGCCTTTTTTCACTGCCTCACTCGCCTTTTTTCACTGCCTCACTCGCTTTTTTTCACTGTCTCACTCGCTTTTTTTCACTGTCTCACTCGCTTTTTTTCACTCTCACTCGCTTTTTTTCACTGCCTCACTTGCTCTTTTTTTCACTGCCTCACTCCCTATTTTTTTTCACTGCCTCACTCGCCTTTTTTCACTGCCTCACTCGCTCTTTTTTTCACTGCCTCACTCGCCTTTTTTCACTGCCTCACTCGCCTTTTTTCACTGCCTCACTAGCTTTTTTCACTGTCTCACTCGATTTTTTCACTGTCTCACTCGCTTTTTTTCACTCTCACTCGCTTTTTTTCACTGCCTCACTCGATCTTTTTTTCACTGCCTCACTCGCTCTTTTTTTTCACTGCCTCACTCGCCTTTTTTCACTGCCTCACTCGCCTTTTTTCACTGTCTCACTCGCCTTTTTTCACTTCCTCACTCGCCTTTTTTCACTTCCTCACTCGCCTTTTTTCACTTCCTCACTCGCCTTTTTTCACTTCCTCACTCGCCTTTTTTCACTGCCTCACTCGCCTTTTTTCACTGCCTCACTCGCCTTTTTTCACTGCCTCACTCGCTTTTTTTCACTGTCTCACTCGCTTTTTTTCACTGTCTCACTCGCTTTTTTTCACTCGCTTTTTTTCACTGCCTCACTCGCTCTTTTTTTCACTGCCTCACTCGCCTTTTTTCACTGCCTCACTCGCTCTTTTTTTCACTGCCTCACTCGCCTTTTTTCACTGCCTCACTCGCCTTTTTTCACTGCCTCACTCGCTTTTTTTCACTGTTTCACTCGCTTTTATTCACTATCTCACTCGCTTTTTTTCACTCTCACTCGCTTTTTTTCACTCTCACTCGCTTTTTTTCACTGCCTCACTCGCTGTTTTTTTTCACTGCCTCACTCGCTCTTTTTTTTCACTGCCTCACTCGCCTTTTTTCACTGCCTCACTCGCCTTTTTTCACTGCCTCTCTCGCCTTTTTTCACATGCCTAACTCGCCTTTTTTCACTGCCTCTCACGCCTTTTTTCACTGCCTCTCTCGCCTTTTTTCACTGCCTCTCTCGCCTTTTTTCACTGCCTCACTCGCCTTTTTTCACTGCCTCACTCGCCTTTTTTCACTGCCTCTCTCGCCTTTTTTCACTGCCTCACTCGCCTTTTTTCACTGCCTCACTCGCCTTTTTT
This sequence comes from Cherax quadricarinatus, assembly GCF_038502225.1. Lineage (NCBI taxonomy): Eukaryota > Metazoa > Arthropoda > Malacostraca > Decapoda > Parastacidae > Cherax > Cherax quadricarinatus. The sequence goes on from NC_091362.1 coordinate 4,850,438, forward strand.
CACTGCCTCTCTCGCCTTTTTTCACTGCCTCATTCGCCTTTTTTCACTGCCTCACTCGCCTTTTTTCACTGCCTCACTCGCCTTTTTTCACTGCCTCACTCGCCTTTTTTCACTGCCTCACTCGCCATTTTTCACTGCCTCTCTCGCCTTTTTTCACTGCCTCACTCACAAACTCACTCACTCTGTTCCTTGAATCAAGAATAAAAGTAATCGACAGTATCAACAATCTTCACTTATAGCCAGAATTATATATCTATTCATAAGTAATAATTATTTTTCATTATTGGAAATGGTAAAAAAATAATCTGAAAACTTTTAAGGTAAAATTATATATTAAAAAAAAATATCTTACGTAATGAAAGTCAAATAAATAAAGAATAGAGAATATTAAGATGAAGAATAATAAATATGAGAATACTAAAGCTGGAGTGATTCATTAATAACTGATGTGTAAAGAAGAAACTTTGCGCCATGTTTCGGTCAGTCCTAGACGTTTATCACGTCTGGAGTAGGGTGACAGAAGGGAGGGTATGAGAAGGGAGGGTAACAGAAGGGAGGGTATGAGAAGGGAGGGTAACAGAAGGGAGGGTATGAGAAGGGAGGGTAACAGAAGGGAGGGTATCAGAAGGGAGGGTATCAGAAGGGAGGGTATCAGAAGGGAGGGTATCAGAAGGGAGGGTATCAGAAGGGAGAGTATCAGAAGGGAGGGTATCAGAAGGGGAGGGTATCAGAAGGGAGGGTATCAGATGGGAGGGTATCAGATGGGAGGGTATCAGAAGGGAGGGTATCAGAAGGGAGGGTATCAGAAGGGAGGGTATCAGAAGGGAGGGTATCAGAAGGGAGGGTATCAGAAGGGAGGGTATCAGAAGAGAGGGTATGAGAAGGGAGGGTAACAGAAGGGAGGGTATGAGAAGGGAGGGTAACAGAAGGGAGGGTATGAGAAGGGAGGGTAACAGAAGGGAGGGTATCAGAAGGGAGGGTATCAGAAGGGAGGGTATCAGAAGGGAGGGTATCAGAAGGGAGGGTATCAGAAGGGAGGGTATTAGAAGGGAGGGTATCAGAAGGGAGGGTATCAGAAGTGAGGGTATCAGAAGGGAAGGTATCAGAAGGGAGGGTATCAGAAGGGAGGGTATCAGAAGGGAGGGCATCAGAAGGGAGGGTATCAGAAGGAAGGGTATCAGAAGGGAGATGGGTAAAGATGAGAGGAAGGGGAAGGTTAGAAGACAGGATGACGGAAATTACAGAAAATATTCCTTGAGGTTAGTACCGTAACTGGTGTAGATATGAGTATTGTAATGGGTCCGGAGGTGAGAGCTGCATTTGGTCCGAAAGTAAGTAGTATAATGGGCCTGAAGGCATCATAATATGTCTTGATTTGAGTACCGTAACTGGTCTGGAGATGAGTATCGTAATAGATCTGATGTTAATATCGTTTTAGATTTGAGGTGTGTATCGTAATAGATCTGAGGTGAGTATCGTAATAGGACTGAAGTGAGTATCGTAATAGATCTGAGGTGAGTATCGTAATAGGATTGAAGTGAGTATCGTAATAGTTCTGAGGTGAGTATCGTAATAGGTCCGGACGTGAGCATCGTAATATTCTGGAGGTGAATATCGCCATATGTCTGGAGTTGAATATCGTAATAGGTCTGGAGGTGAGTATCGTAATAGGTCTGGAGGTGAGTATCGTAATAGGTCTGGAGGTGAGTATCGTAATAGGTCTGGAGGTGAGTATCGTAATAGGTCTGGAGGTAAGTATCATAATAGGTCTGGAGGTGAGTATTGTATTAGTCCTGGAGGTGAGTATCGTCATATGTTTGGAGGTGAGAAATAGTATGATGATAACGACAACCTGTGGAAAAAGACACTTACTTACAGTTTAGGACATTTATTAAAGGAAACGTTTCGTTACGAGTGACTTCTTTATTCCTAATACATTGTTTTACCAGCCAGCGATATAGCAACAAACGTTTCAAGAGTTTTTTTAACAGAAAACTAACTAAAATAAATAACCAAAACTCTAGCACGAGTGCAGGAGTATACACCATACCATGTGGGGGTGTGACAAAGCATACGTGGGGGAAACTGCCTGATCTCTGGATGTTAGGATCAGGAAACACGAAAGTGCCTGCAGTCCTAGGCCATTATCACGTCTGGAGGAGGGTAACACATCGTCCCTAGGTGTGTTCAACCTAGGGACGATGTTGGACACCTCATGAAACTCAGTGAGGCGAGACTAGTGATTAAGGAAGACGATTTACGACTGTGAAAGTGCGTAGAAGCTGCCTTAATTAATTGCGGTCATTAACACTATCCAAATTACTAATCGACAGGATATTACCCATTTTGGAAACCGTTGTAGCAAGATGTCGACAGGTTCTTCCCCAACCTAACCCGTCTTTCCACAATTACTACCATTACTACTACTACTGGTGCTACCCACGAGAAATTTCACCTAACTACTGCCACTACATATAATCGTTTTCTTAGTTTTCTCTGCATTAGGACGGAAGAAGCCACTCGTGGCAAAACGTTTCCTTAAATAAATGTCCTGAAATATACACGTCTTTTTCCACAGCTCTGGAGGTGACTACCTGAATATTATAAACTTTGCTAATAACAAACATAATAAAATACGAAGCACCTAGAATAAATTGATACTAAAAAGAGGAGTAACAAAGGAAGCAAGAAACGAGGAAGAGAAATATTATTAATTACAGTGACGACGGACCAGAAAAACAGACAGATGCCGTTCAAACGATTCTTTATTTTGACGTTTTTACCGGTGAGCTTATCAAGAGAAGAGAAAGCTTAAATGTTGGTATATACAACCAAAGATAAAAACTCATCTGTGTTATGCACAAAAAAACCATCTGTGAAATGCAAGACAAACAAAAGCATGACAAAAAAAATCTGACTTTACTAATGTTTATAATTCATTTTATCTTGGTCTAATTTACGTTTTGAACTAATTTCCGAATAACGAACTTGGATGATTTAAGGGTAACAAGGTAGACAGATGCTTCGGTAGCGAGCAGAATGATGCCTAGTAACGAAATAGAATGACAGCTTGATGACGAGTTTGCCACTTAGGTAACGGAGTGGAATGTTGCTACAGTAAAAAGTTTGAATGACTTTTAGGTAACGAGGATATTTTTTAAATAACGAGAATATTACATTTGCAAAGAGTTGCAATAATACACGAGACGCCAGTGGAGATGAACTGGGTGGAGAGTGAAGATTGATGTGCTGGTAATGAGTTAAGAGCAACATATGGGTAAAGTTAGTAGCAGTAGTGAATGATAAGATGGGGGGGGGGGATTTACAGTAATGATTTGTTACCGAGGTGAGAATTATGCGCGAGCATCAAATTGAGAATAATGCCTTTCTAACGAGCTAAAATTGATACTTTGTTTAGAATGATGTAGTGGCAGTTAAGAATGATCCGTAATGAGCTGAGATTAAAGACAGTTAACGAATTCTGTGATACTACGTCATAGAAAATATTAATATTGTGTGTTCTTGGAAACTAATGATTGTTATGTATAGCTGATGGTCTCACACATATGGTGAATAAACTTACATACGAGAGAGTTTGAAAGCTATATGTAAGTGAATTAAAAAAACTAACAATAATCAACTAAATATTGCCAGTAAGCTTCCACATAATAAGGCAGAATAGAGTGGAGCAAGGAATGATTAAGAGAGAATGTAGATTTGATGAGATACAAATCTGGAATTATGACGACAAAATGGAGGATGGTGAGTAAGAGATATAATTTAAAAGCTTGAGGAGGGAGGAAGAAGAGGGGTGTTGTTGGGAAGGGGTAGTGAGTACTGACGTGAGAAATGAAAAATTTTGTGCATTGTTTGGGTTGTGAGAACGGACGGAACTGAAGAAAAAAATAAAAAACAAATGTGGATGAACGATGGCGCAAGTCGACAGGTGGTGAGAAAAGCAATATATTTGCAGTGAAAGGTTTCACTTCAAGCATAACTGTATTCCTCATCACTGAAAACATAGCTGTCTTTCTCATCACTACAAACATAACTGTCTTCCTCATCGCTGCAAACATAACTGTCTTCCTCATCACTGCGAGAATACTGTCTTTCTCATCACTGCAAACATAACTGTCTTCCTCATCACTGCAAAAATAACTGTCTTCCTCATCGCTGTAAGTATAACTGTCTTCCTCATCACTGCAAGTATAACTGTCTTCCTCATCACTGCAAACATAACTGTCTTCCTCATCGCTGCAAACATAACTGTCTTCCTCATCACTGCAAAAATAACTTGTCTTCCTCATCGCTGTAAGTATAACTGTCTTCCTCATCACTGCAAGTATAACTGTCTTCCTCATCACTGCAAACATAACTGTCTTCGTCATCACTGCAAACATAACTGTCTTCCTCATCACTGCAAAAATAACTGTCTTCCTCATCACTGCAAGTATAACTGTCTTCCTCATCACTGCAAACATAACTGTCTTCGTCATCACTGCAAACATAACTGTCTTCCTCATCACTGCAAATATAACTGTCTACCTCATCACTGCAAACATAACTGTCTTCCTCATCACTGCAGTAAAACTGTCTTTCTCAGCACTGCAAACATATCTTTCTAATCATAACAAACTGTTACGTCTTGTTAGAGTTTCTTAATGGTTGTATACAAGGCATTCATTATGATCAGTAGATTTCTACGAACTAATTTTATCCTGATGGTAGTTAAGGAGAGTAAGGAGAGACGCGAGACCTTAAGAAACGACTAGTGTTTCAGGGTGGTGAAGTGAGCAGGTCTTGGTTTTGAAGGGAACGGATATTTTAAGAGGCGGATTTGAAGATAATGTGGGGCGCGAGAGGGTCAAATTATGGTAATAATACGATAGGAAGTTGAGAAAATTCATATTTTTGTCGGTCTCCACAACACTGCCCCTTCCAACACCCTCTTTAAACAGCATTTCGTCTTCACTGTTGCTAATGCTGCTATTGTTGCTATTTACCTAGGAAGGAAAATTTCTTTGTAGACTCTATACCAATTTCTTACAACCTCCTGTCTTGCTAAACAACCACTGTGAAAGAAAATAATGAAATTTGAAGTGCTTTCGTGATTTCAAGGACCTCTATAATGTGAAAAACCAGGAAAGCGCTTGGAATTTTACTCTTTTTTCACAGTGGTTACTTTGCATATCACCTGCTTACTATCATCTTATTGCAGCCTCTTATTTTCTTATTCTGTTGACCTCGCTGTTTTGTTACTATCTCTACCTGATTTTTTCGCAATATTAGCACTAGTATTCTTGAAGTGCGTATCAGCAAGAATCTCTCTCTCTCTCTCTCTCTCTCTCTCTCTCTCTCTCTCTCTCTCTCTCTCTCTCTCTCTCTCTCTCTCTCTCTGGCTCTATCTTTATTTATCTTTTCTTTTCTAATGTCGCGTAATGCTTTTATAGCAAGTGAATTGTGTAACCTGCATTGTCACCTCCTGTAACATTTGCTTTATTTCAGGTTCTATGCAGCTACTTTCTTGCGCGCATGTGTGTGTGTGTGTGTGTGTGTGTGTGTGTGTGTGTGTGTGTGTGTGTGTGTGTGTGTGTGTGTGTGTGTGTGTGTGTACTCACCTAATTGTACTCACCTAATTGTGGTTGCAGGGGTCGAGACTCATCTCCTGGCCCCGCCTCTTCACTGATCGCTACTAGGTCCTCTCTCTCTCTGCTTCCTGAGCTGTATCATACCTCTTCTTAAAACTATGTATGGTTCCTGCCTCCACTACTTCACTTGCTAGGCTATTCCACTTCCTGACAACTCTATCACTGAAGAAATACTTCCTAACGTCCCTGTGACTCGTCTGAGTCTTCAGCTTCCAGTTGTGACCCCTTGTCCCTGTGTCCCCTCTCTGGAACATTCTATCTCTGTCCACCTTGTCTATTCCCCGCAGTATCTTGTATGTCGTTATCATGTCTCCCCTGACCCTTCTGTCCTCCAGTGTCGTCAGTCCGATCTCCCTCAACCTTTCCTCGTACGACATTCCCCTGAGCTCTGGGACTAGCCTTGTTGCAAACCTTTGTACTTTCTCTAACTTCTTGACGTGCTTGACCAGGTGTGGGTTCCAGACTGGTGCTGCATACTCCAGTATGGGCCTAACATACACAGTGTACAGTGTCTTGAACGATTCCTTATTAAGGTATCGGAACGCTATTCTCAGGTTTGCCAGGCGCCCGTATGCTGCAGCAGTTATTTGGTTGATGTGTGCCTCCGGTGATGTGCTCGGTGTTATGGTCACCCCAAGGTCTTTCTCCCTGAGTGAGGTCTGTAGTCTTTGTCCACCTAGCCTATACTCTGTCTGCGGTCTTCTTTGCCCCTCCCCAAACTTGATGACTTTGCATTTGGCTGGATTGAATTCGAGAAGCCAGTTACTGGACCACATGTCCAGCCTGTCCAGGTCTCTTTGCAGTCCTGCCTTATCCTCATCCGATTTAATTCTTCTCATCATCTTCACATCATCTGCGAATAGGGACACTTCAGAGTCTATTCCTTCCATCATGTCGTTCACACACATATCAAAAATAGCACTGGTCCTAGAACTGACCCCTGTGGGACCCCGCTCGTCACAGGCGCCCACTGTGATATCTCTTCACGTACCACGACTCGTTGCTGCCTGCCTGTCAGGTATTCCCTGATCCATTGCAGTGCCCTCCCTGTTACATGCACCTGATCCTCCCGCTTCTGCACTAATCTCTTGTGGGGAACTGTGTCAAAGGCCTTCCTGCAGCCTAGGAAAACGCAATCTACCTACCCCTCTCTCTCGTGTCTTACTTCTGTTACCTTGTCATAAAACTCCAGGAGGTTTGTGATACAAGATTTGCCTTCCATGAACCCATGCTGGTTTTCATTTATAATCTTGTTCCTTTCCAGGTGTTCGACCACTCTCCTCCTGATAATCTTCTCCATGACTTTGCACACAATACATGTCAGAGACACAGGTCTGTAGTTTAGCGCCTCGTTTCTATTTCCTTTCTTAAATATGGGGACTAAATTAGCTGTCTTCCATTTCTCAGGTAGTTGCCCAGTTTCAAGGGATGTGTTGAAGATTGTGGTTAGAGGCACGCACAGCATCTCTGCTCCTTCTCTAAGGACCCATGGGGAGATGTTGTTCGGTCCCATCGCCTTTGAGGTGTCAAGGTCACTTAGGAGCTTCTTCACCTCCTCCTCAGTTGTTCGTATGTCATCCAACACTTGTTGGTATATTCCCTCTTGATGTTCCCTTCTGTGCTGTCTTCCCACAGCCCTTCCTGTCTCTACTGTAAAAACTTCCTTAAATCTCCTGTTCAGCTCCTCACATACCTCCTGATCATTTCTTATGAGTTCTCCACCTTCTGTCCTTAATCTGATCATCTGGTCTTTGACTGTTGTCTTCCTCCTGATGTGGCTATACAACAGTTTCGGGTCATTCTTGATTCTCGATGCTATGTCATTTTCATACTGTCGCTGGGCCTCCCTCCTTACCTGTGCATACTCATTCCTGGCTCTGCGACTGATCTCCCTATTTTCGTGTGTTCTCTGCCTTCTGTACTTTTTCCATTCTCTATTGCACTTTGTTTTTGCCTCCTTACACCGTCGGGTAAACCAGGGGCTCGTTCTGGTGTGTGTGTGTGTGTGTGTGTGTGTGTGTGTGTGTGTGTGTGTGTGTGTGTGTGTCTATGTGTACTCACCTATTTGTACTCACCTATTTGTGGTTGCAGGGGTCGAGTCTTAGCTCCTGGCCCCGCCTCTTCACCGGTTGCTACTGGGCCCTCTCTCTCCCCGCTCCATGAGCTTTATCAAACCTCGTCTTAAAACTGTGTATGGTTCCTGCCTCCACTACGTCATTTTCTAGGCTATTCCACTGCCTTACAACTCTATGACTGAAGAAATACTTCCTAATATCTCTCTGACTCATTTGTGTCTTCAACTTCCAATTGTGGCCTCTTGTTTCTGTGTCCCCTCCCTGGAACATCCTGTCTTTGTCCACCTTTTCTATTCCACGCAGTATTTTATATGTCGTTATCATGTCTCCCCTGACCCTCCTGTCCTCCAGTGTCGTCAGGCCGATTTCCCTTAATCTTTCTTCATAGGACATTCCCCTTAGCTCTGGAACTAACCTTGTGGCAAACCTTCGTACTTTCTCTAGTTTCTTGACGTGCTTTATCAAGTGCGGGTTCCAAACAGGTGCTGAATACTCCAGTATGAGCCTGACATACACGGTATACAGTGTCTTGAACGATTCCTTACTAAGGTATCGGAATGCTGTTCTCAGGTTTGCCAGGCGCCCATATGCTGCAGCAGTTATCTGATTGATGTGTGCTTCCGGAGATATGCTCGGTGTTATACTCACCCCAAGATCTTTCTCCTTGAGTGAGGTTTGCAGTCTTTGGCCACCTGTCTGTGGTCTTCTGTGCCCTTCCCCTATCTTCATGACTTTGCATTTGGCAGGATTAAATTCGAGATGCCATTTGCTGGACCAAGTGTCCAGTCTTTCCAGGTCTCTTTGAAGTCCTGCCTGGTCCTCATCAGATTTAATTCTCCTCATTAACTTCACATCATCTGCAAACAGGGACACTTCTGAATCTAACCCTTCCATCATGTCGTTCACATATACCAAAAATAGCACTGGTCCAAGGACCGACCCCTGTGGGACCCCGCTCGTCACAGGTGCCCACTGTGATACATCATTACGTACCATGACTCGTTGTTGCCTCCCTGTCAGGTATTCTCTGATCCATTGCAGTGCCCTTCCTGTTACATGCGCCTGATGCTCTAGCTTCTGCACTAATCTCTTGTGAGGAACGTGTGTGTGTGTGTGTGTGTGTGTGTGTGTGTGTGTGTGTGTGAGTGTGTGTGTGTGTGTGTCCGGCAGTTTCCCGCCTTTTTTTAAATATATGATGAAGCCACAGATGTCGTCATGTTTTTCTCTAGTTAAACAGTTAACAATGGCTGGTTTAAAAGAGTTTATAACCAATTATGTAATCAAAGGCCCACTTATTCCCACAAGATTCAAAACAATATGTCAGGACAATCACGAGAGAGAATGATGATTGTGTCCAGCTGGCAGTGTAATGACCCAGTGACACTCACACAGAAAAATACCTTGATACAATATACATTACTTTACGGGCTCTAATAAAATAATACAACAGGTATGAGATATAATACATCAGTGTAGCACTAGCGAAGCAATATATCAATGCAGCGTGAAGTAGACAGGTAGACAGCAACCGTCCAGGGACGTATAATCATCGTATAATTGGGATGCATAATAGAAGGCTGTTAAATATTTGAGCTCCTGTAGTAGTGATACCTTCTTCATCATGCCTCATAAATGTTGATAATGGTATAAAATACCGCCAGTATTTAAGACTTCATTCTTATGGTACAGCTTCATAACGTTCCAGAAAATAGAACTGAACACTTCTCCAGGCTGAGGGACTGACCACCTCAAATATTGTTTCTCCAATGTTGATGGACTGATTACATCTTCATTTCACAAGTAAACCTGTTGTCCCTGTATTTGACTCAAGAAGTCTACTGTGTAGGCTAAATATTTCAATAATTTTATGAACATCTATTTACATTTATTATATGCGTATCGTCGCTCTACTGTGTATTTCTTAGTCGTTCTTATTCATTTATTATTGATCTTACGTTCCAGGAGGCCAGGTCTGAGCCTGGGCCGCGGGGGCGATGCTTCCTCTAATGATAATGATATATTGTTATTCCACATTATGTAAACTTAAGTTCCACATTTTTGAGAAGTTTTAAGAACTATAACTGCAAGATAATGTTTGAACTTTAAGCTTTCACAACGCTTGATTGCAAGATAATGTTTGAACTTTAAGCTTTCACAACACTTGATTGCAAGATAATGTTTGAACTTTAAGCTTTCACAACACTTGATTGCAAGATAATGTTTGAACTTTAAGCTATCACAACACTTGATTGCAAGATAATGTTTGAACTTTAAGCTTTCACAACACTTGATTGTAAGATAATGTTTGAACTTTAAGCTTTCACAACACTTGATTGTAAGATAATGTTTGAACTTTAAGCTTTCACAACACTTGATTGCAAGATAATGTTTGAACTTTAAGCTTTCACAACACTTGATTGTAAGATAATGTTTGAACTTTAAGCTTTCACAACACTTGATTGCAAGATAATGTTTGAACTTTAAGCTTTCACAACACTTGATTGCAAGATAATGTTTGAACTTTAAGCTTTCACAACACTTGATTGCAAGATAATGTTTGAACTTTAAGCTTTCACAACACTTGATTGTAAGATAATGTTTGAACTTTAAGCTTTCACAACACTTGATTGCAAGATAATGTTTGAACTTTAAGCTTTCACAACACTTGATTGCAAGATAATGTTTGAACTTTAAGCTTTCACAACACTTGATTGCAAGATAATGTTTGAACTTTAAGCTTTCACAACACTTGATTGCAAGATAATGTTTGAACTTTAAGCTTTCACAACACTTGATTGCAAGATAATGTTTGAACTTTAAGCTTTCACAACACTTGATTGCAAGATAATGTTTGAACTTTAAGCTTTCACAACACTTGATTGCAAGATAATGTTTGAACTTTAAGCTTTCACTACACTTTATTGCAAGATAATGTTTGAACTTTAAGCTTTCACAACACTTGATTGCAAGATAATGTTTGAACTTTAAGCTTTCACAACACTTGATTGCAAGATAATGTTTGAACTTTAAGCTTTCACAACACTTGATTGCAAGATAATATTTGAACTTTAAGCTTTCACAACACTTGATTGCAAGATAATGTTTGAACTTTAAGCTTTCACAACACTTGATTGCAAGATAATGTTTGAACTTTAAGCTTTCACAACACTTGATTGCAAGATAATGTTTGAACTTTAAGCTTTCACAACACTTGATTGCAAGATAATATTTGAACTTTAAGCTTTCACAACACTTGATTACAAGATAATATTTGAACTTTAAGCTTTCAGAATCTTTGATTGCAAGATAACGTTAATTTGAACTTGGGGGTTTTAGAATCCTTAATTGCCAGATAAAGTTTATTTGAACTTGAAGTTTTCAGAAGCTGTAATTGCAAAATAACGTTTCTTTGAACTTGAATCTTTTTAGAACCTGCAATTGCAGGATAATGTTTGAGCTTGAAGCTTCTGTAACCTGTTATTGCAGTTTTTAGAACCTATAAATGCAACATAATGCATGTTTGAACTTGAAATTTTTAAACCTGAAACTGCAAACCACGATACGTGTCTGGTTAGAACCCAGGACAAGTGAATCGTAAAACCTGCAATTGCAACATAAATGTTTGAGTAGAGCTTTCTTGGAAATGTAATTACAAGATGAATGTTTAAATATAAAGCCTTAGAACCTGTAGTTGCAATATAACTCCTTGAACTTCAAGCTTTGAGAAGCTGCAAGAAGTTTCAAGGTAATGATTACAATATCGACAAGCTGAGTGAACAAGGCTTAGGGACTGAACGTCTATAACAGCTATGGGACTCATTACCTCATCTTCCTCCGTTTTGAGTAGTTGTCTATGCGGTGAACTGAAAAAATAGCCACGGGTTGGCGAAACATCTGAATGAACATCCTCAGGGGGTTGAACACGTGTTTCATTCATCAGGACACGTGGTTGCAAGAACAAAATCAACACAATGATTTGATTATCTGAACGATTGAACTGAGATGTCTTAAGAACTAATGGAATTTAGAAGATAAGGAAAACAGGCGATGAGGTACATCAGTTTTAAGATGTATTGTGGTCAGAGCAGATGGCTAAGGCAATGCAGCTTTATCTTCAGTGACTAGGGCCATACAGCGATATGGTGACTGGCTGAGATAACCCAGACATATCCCGGACTGCTGGAACCATACAACCAAACTCCATCTAGCTGAGATAACTTAGTCATATCTCGTATAACTGGCGTAACACACCCTGATTCCCAATGGCTGACAGACTACAGATAGATAGCAGTGAGAACACAAACATATCTTAAATGGCTGAGAGAACACAACATTAAATCAGAGGGCTGAGAAAGTACAAACATTACAGATTTCTGAAACAACACAACCATATTACAGATGGCTGAAACGACAACAGCCATATCACAGATAGCTCAGGCAACATGGTTATATTACAGATGTCTGAGGCAACATAGCTCTATCGAAGATTGTAACTATGTATATAAATGGCCTTTACGCCTCAGCCTCAAGACATCATGTTCCTTCAACGAATGAGAGGAGTGGAGCCAGGGGCTGTCAAATTGTTTAGTAGGTACTTTGCACACTCATTTACAAACTCGCCAACACGCATACACACACACACACACACACACACAGACACACACCTACACTCACCAGGAGCTGTCGCTCGACCATCGCAATCACATATAGGAGAGTACACACATGTACACACACACACACACACACACACACACACACACCTACACATAAGAACATAAGAAAGGAGGAACGCTGCAGGAGGCCTGCTGGCCCATACTAGGCACGTCCTTTACAATTCATCCCACTAACAAAACATTTGCCCAACCCAATTTTCAATGCCACCCAAGAAATAAGCTCTGATGTGAAAGTCCCACTCAAATCCAACCCCTCCCACTCATGTACTTATCCAACCTAAATTTGAAACTCCCCAAAGTCCTAGCCTCAATAACCCAACTAGGTAGTAGATGAATGTGACACCACCTATGACTGCTGCACCTCTCCTGCCAACGGTTTATAAGCTCCTTCTCAGCACGTATGCCGTATTCTATTCAAGATTGATGGACTGACCACATCGACTTTAGGTTGAGGGACTGATTACCTCATTCTCCTCCTGTTCTTCAAGATTCTCCTTTGTATGGACTGATGAAGCCACTGTGTGGCGAAACGTTTCCTCAATAAAGATACCCAAGAGTTGCACATGTGTCTAATTTACCAACTAGGTAGACTGTTCCACTCATCAACTACCCTATTTCCAAACCAATACTTTCCTATGTCCTTTCTAAATCTAAACTTATCTAATTTAAATCCATTACTGCGGGTTCTCTCTTGGAGAGACATCCTCAAGACCTTATTAATATCCCCTTTATTAATACCTATCTTCCACTTATACACTTCGATCAGGTCTCCCCTCATTCTTCGTCTAACAAGTGAATGTAACTTAAGAGTCTTCAATCTTTCTTCGTAAGGAAGATTTCTAATGCTATGTATTAATTTAGTCATCCTACGCTGAATGTTTTCTAACGAATTTATGTCCATTTTGTAATACGGAGACCAGAACTGAGCTGCATAATCTAGGTGAGGCCTTACTAATGATGTATAAAGCTGCAGTATGACCTCTGGACTTCTGTTGCTTACACTTCTTGATATAAATCCCAGTAATCTATTTGCCTTATTACGTACGCTTAGGCATTGCTGTCTTGGTTTAAGGTTGCTGCTCACCATAACCCCCAAGTCCTTTTCGCAATCTGTATGGCTAAGTTCTACATCATTTAACTTATAAGTACTAGGGTTATGGGCACTCCCAAGCTTCAGAACCTTGCATTTATCTACATTGAACTGCATCTGCCACTTTTCTGACCAAGAATAGAGTTTGTTTAAATCCTCCTGAAGTTCCATAACATCTACGTTTGAATCAATTATCCTACCTATCTTTGTGTCATCGGCGAATTTGCTCATATCACTAGTAATTCCCTCATCAAGATCATTGATATATATTATAAACAACAACGGGCCCAAGACTGATCCCTGTGGAACGCCACTTGTTACAGATCCCCACTCGGACTTAACCCCATTTATGGACACTCTCTGCTTCCTGTCAGTGAGCCATGACTCGATCCACGAGAGCACTTTTCCCCCAATGCCATGAGCTGCCACTTTCTTTAACAGTCTATGGTGCGGAACTCTATCAAAAGCCTTACTAAAATCTAAGTAAATAATATCAAATTCTTTATTGTGGTCAACAGCCTCAAAAGCTTTACTGAAGAAAGTTAATAAATTAGTTAGACAAGACCGGCCTCTTGTGAATCCATGCTGAGTATCATTACTCAAGCTATGCTTATCGAGATGGCTTCTTATAATCTCCTCACAAGGAGCTGTCGCTCGACCATCGCAATCACATGTAGGAGAGTACACGCATGTACACACACACACACACACACACACACACACACACACACACACACACACACACACACACACACACACACACACACACACACACACACACGCACACACACACACACACACACTCGTGTGGCTCGTAGAGCCAGAAATGAATATGCACAGATAAGAAGGGAGGCCCAACGACAATATGAAAACGACATAGCAGCGAAAGCCAAATCTGACCCGAAACTGTTATACAGCCACATCATGAGGAAAATAACAGTCAAGGACCAGGTAATCAGGCTAAGGAAGGAAGGAGGAGAAACAACAAGAAATGACCGTGAAGTATGTGAGGAACTCCACAAGAGATTCAAAGAAGTGTTCACAGAGGAGACAGAAGGGGCTACAGAAAGACGGAGAGGTGGGGCACACCACCATGTGCTGGACACAGTGCACACAACCGAGGAAGAAGTGAAGAGGCTTCTGAGTGAGCTAGATACCTTAAAGGCAATGGGGCCAGATAACATCTCCCCATGGGTCCTGAGAGAGGGATCAGAGGCGTTATGTGTACCCCTAACAACAATATTCAATACATCTATCGAAACAGGGAGATTGCCTATTGGTAAGCCATGCCTCAATCCATGCTAGAACTTTACCTCCTATATCCTATATATAGCCTAGACAGGACTCGCAGCAATGGTTTTAAGTTGGAAAAATTCAGATTCAGGAAGGATGTAGGAAAGTACTGGTTAGGTAATAGAGTTGTGGATGAGTGGAACAAACTCCCAAGTACAGTTATAGAGGCCAGAAAGTTGTGTAGCTTTAAAAATAGGTTGGATAAATACATGAGTGGATGTGGGTGGGTGTGAGTTGGACCTGATAGCTTGTGCTACCAGGTCGGTTGCCGTGTTCCTCCCTTAAGTCAAGGTGACCTGACCTGACTAGTTTGGGTGCATTGGCTTAAGCTGGTGGGAGACTTGGACCTGCCTCGCATGGGCCAGTAGGCCTTCTGCAGTGTTCCTTCGTTCTTATGTTCTTATGTTCTTATACCATGAGCTGCCACTTTTCTTAAGAGTCTCTTGTGAGGTACTCTATCGAAGGCTTTACTAAAATCCAAATAAACAATATCATATTCCTTATCACTTGGCATGGAAGACAGCAAATGTAGTCCCAATCTTTAAAAAAGAGAGAGACATGAAGCACTAAACTATAGACCAGTGTCACTGACATGTATAGTATGCAAAATCATGGAGAAGATTATCAGGATAAGAGTGGTGGAACACCTAGAAAGGAATGATCTCATCAACAGCAGCTAACATGGTTTCAGTGACGGGAAATCCTGTGTCACAAACCTACTGGAGTTCTATGACAAGGTGACAGCAGTAAGACAAAAGAGAGAAGGGTGGGCTGATTGCATATTCTTGGACTGCAAGAAGACGTTTGACACAGTTCCACACAAGAGATTAGCGCAAAAACTGGAGGATCAAGCAGGGATAACAGGGAAGGCACTACACTGGATCAGGGAATACTTGTCAGGAAGACAGCAGCGAGTCATGGTACGTGGGGAGGTGTCAGAGTGGGCACCTGTGACCAGCGAGGTCCCACAGGGGTCAGTCCTAGGACCAGTGCTGTTTCTGGTATTTGTGAACGACAGGACGGAAGGAATAGACTCCGAGGTGTCCCTGTTTGCAGATGACTTGAAGTTGATGAGAAGAATTCACTCGATCGAAGACCAGACAGAATTACAAAGGGATCTGGACAGGCTGCAGACCTGGTCCAGCAATTGCCTCCTGGAGTTCAATCCCACCAAGTGCAAAGTCATGAAGATTGGGGAAGGGCAAAGAAGACCGCAGACGGAGTACAGTCTAGGGGGACAGAGACTACAAACCTCACTCAAGGAAAAAGATCTTGGGGTGAGTATAACACCAGGCACATCTCCTGAAGCGCACATCAACCAAATAACGGCTGCAGCATATGGGCGCCTAGCAAACCTCAGAACAGCATTCCGACATCTTAATAAGGAATCGTTCAGGACCCTGTACACCGTGTACGTTAGGCCCATATTGGAGTATGCAGCACCAGTTTGGAACCCACACCTACCCAAGCACGTAAATAACTAGAGAAAGTGCAAAGGTTTGCAACAAGACTAGTCCCAGAGCTAAGAGGTATGTCCTACGAGGAGAGGTTAAGGGAAATCAACCTGACGACACTGGAGGACAGGAGAGATAGGGGAAACATGATAACGACATACAAAATACTGAGAGGAATTGACAAGGTGGACAAAGACAGGATGTTCCAGAGATTGGACACAGTAACAAGGGGACACAGTTGGAGGTTGAAGACACAGATGAATCACAGGGATGTTAGGAAGTATTTCTTCAGCCACAGAGTAGTCAGTAAGTGGAATAGTTTGGGAAGCGATGTAGTGGAGGCAGGATCCATACATAGCTTTAAGCAGAGGTATGATAAAGCTCACGGTTCAGGGAGAGTGACCTAGTAGCGACCAGTGAAGAGGCGGGGCCAGGAGCTCGGACTCGACCCCTGCAACCTCAACTAGGTGAGTACAACTAGGTGAGTAACACACACACACACACAAACGTACACCCGCTTAACTGGTCACAGTAAGCAAAGAAAATTTTAGAATATCAGTTAGTTAAAAGGATCTATGGTAAATATAACACAGAACATACCGCCAGAAACACACATAAACCGTATAACGTCGGCCGGATATACGAGGTTATTCAAACTCAGAATACAATACTGGAAGTAGAATAAAGAATCTTTCAGAACCTTTTGCAAGACATAAGTTAGGTCAGTCATTATGTACCTTGCCCCAGCATGGGCACCACACCTGATAAAGCATGTGAAGAAATTCGAAAAGGTCGAGAAGTTTGTAACCAACTTACGACAATAACTGAGAGAGATGAACTATGAGTAAAGGATAAAGAAAATAATCCTAACGACCTTGGAAGAAAGACATGGGAAGACATGATTACGACAACACAAATTACTAAAAGGAAAAGATAGAGCAGATAAAGTCAGACTTGCAGGAAATTGGACCAGAATCAATGGGACACAGGTGGAAGCTGAAGATACAGATGCGCCTTATGAAGGTAAGGAAGTATTTCTTTAGTCTTACGATGGCTGAACAGTGAAATGACTTGGATGATGGACTGATGGAGGCAAACTCAATACACAGCTTCAGGAGAAAATATGATAAGACCCAAGAGGCCAGAAATCAGTGATGCTCATCAGAGTGGTCGAGAAGGGACCGAGTCTCCAACTTCTTTATGGTTATGTACTCAACAGCTAGTCGAGTACATTACTATGAGAACGCGGGCGCGTACACACACACCCATACACACACACACACACACACACACACACACACACACACACACACACAGTAGCAACCGGTGAAGAGGCGGGGCCAGGAGCTAGGACTCGACCCCTGCAACCACAAATAGGTGAGTACACACACACACACAAAGGTAAAGAAATAACCACAATATACAAAATACTCAGAAACTGGTAATTTCAACACAAACATTTTTACATCAGTGGGACGAGCGCATGGAGAAAAAAAATAATATATTACATATCAATATATCTTTTAAACAATTTAACATCCTTTTTTGTACTTTAATGGATGAGAGTGTAGTGCACTAGGGAGAGAAGAAATAAACAGTGCTCCCATCTATCGGCAAGAAAAACAAACACGGCAGCAAACATCTGTAATGGATGACCAAAATGTGGAGGCCCAGAGCAGGATTTGAACCTCTAACAGGCACAACCAGAAACATACGCACAGCACATGTCATATTTTATCGACCTCTGATATAGTTACCATCAAACCTACGTCTTACTACGTAAGGATTAAACGTCAATTCTTGGCCGGGTCTACTCATTACTGACTCAGAAATATCTATACTTAAGACAAGAGGAAGAAATATTTACTAATAAATCATTGGAAGCTTGGCGCTGGTACCCACAAAAACGTGACAAGAGATCGTGAATTAGGAAGGACGGTGGGTATATAAATATTGGAGTTCATCATTGTCTCCCTTGGGGTCCCAGGCTTAATATGACACTGGCACGCCATGCTCACAGCGTTCGCGTTTGTTATTGTTCTGTGGGTTGCTGCTGCTTTTCTGCCATATATATATATATATATATATATATATATATATATATATATATATATATATATATATATATATATATATATATATATATATATATATATACAGTGGACCCCCGCTTAACGAACACCTCCAAATGCGACCAATTATGTAAGTGTATTTATGTAAGTGCGTTTGTACATGTATGTTTGGGGGTCTGAAATGGACTAATCTACTTCACAATATTCCTTATGGGAAAAAATTCGGTCAGTACTGGCACCTGAACATACTACTGGAATGAAAAAAGTTCGTTAACGGGGGGTCCACTGTATATATATATATATATAGGAAATAAGATCATAGTAAACAGGTGATATCACAATATGCAAAATAATCACTGTGAAAGAATGATGAACTCCCAAGCGCTTTCTTGATTTCTTATATTATCAAGGAACTGTAAAAATAAAAGATCAGCCAGAAGGTATATAAGGGCAAGATTACACGTCGCGGTCAACATACAACACCTGACCTTTTATGATGATGCGGGTAGGTGGGCAAGGACCTCTCAGGTACGCCTCTTCAGAATTTTCTAGGTAATTTGTTTCTCAGTTTTCCTATGCACTAATCATGTCATATTAGCTGTAAACTACACTCAATTTAAATAGACTTCTTGACATGAGAGATCACCCTTTTGATGATTTTATGAGAATTATTCTTCAGAAACATATTGAAATTACTAAATTAGAAGAAAAGGAGGCATTTAAAATATTGAGAAACAAAAAAATACTCTTTTAATCAGGTTATTCCATCAGAATGGAAACAGAATGTAAGATCATTGCTATAATGAACTCAAAATAGTTTTTAATGAACTCAACAGAGTTTGTAAAGAACTCATAAATCAGCTAAAAGGAAAATTAGATATTCTTATTGAAAACAGTGATTGGGCAAAACTTGCTAATAACAATTTTGTAATTTACTTAATTAATTTGTCAAATGAAACATTAGATAAAAATACAACTGCTACCATAAGTTTCGGTCTAAGTTTTGCAGCCTCGAAAAAGTCAACAATGTGGAAATTGCAAAAACCTTCCGTAACTTAAAAAAAAAATCCAGTGATTTAAGAACATAAGAAAGAAGGAGCACTGCAACAGGCCTTCTGACCCATGCAGAGCAGGTCCATGCGCTCCCCAGATTAGCCCAATGACCCCCCCCCCGGAGTAGCCCAATGACCCACGCAGTCTGGTCACTTCCACTCAAGGATGGAGCACTGCACCAGACCCAGCAGCACAAGCTAGTCAGGTTCAACTCACACCCACTCATGTATTTATCTAACCTATTTTTAAAACTACACAACGTTTTAGCCTGAGTAACTGTACTCGGGAGTTTGTTCCACTCATCCACGACTCTATTACCTAACCAGTGCTTTCCTATATCCTTCCTGAATCTGAATTCTTCCAACTTGAAACCATTGCTGCGAGTCCTGTCTTGACTGGAAATTTTCAGCACGCTATTTACATCCCTTTTATTTATTCCTGTTTTCTATTTATACACCTCGATCATATCCCCCGTAATTCTACGCCTTTCGAAAGAGTGCAGATTCAGGGCCCTCAGTCTATCCTCATAGGGAAGATTTCTGATACATGGGTTCAACTTTGTTATCCTCCTCTGTACGTTTTCCAGAGCATATATATCCATTCTGTAATACGGTGACCAGAACTGAGAAGCATAGTCTAAATGAGGCCTAACCAAGGATGTATAGAGTTGAAGAACAACCTGAGGACTTCTATTATTTATACTTCTAGATATGAAGCCAAGAATTATGTTAGCTTTATTGTGAACACTAATGCACTGTTGTCTTGCTTTTAGATTACTACTAACCAGAACTCCTAAATCCTTTTCGCAATCAGTAGTGTTAAGATTACATTATTTAGTTTATATGTGGCATAGTTATTTAACTATCCAACATTTAGAATTTTGCATTTGTCAATATTAAACTGCATCTGCCACTTCTCCGACCATTGCATCAGTCTATTCAAATCATCCTGGAGTGCTCTAGTGTCCTCATTAGAATGAATTGGACGGCCTATTTTGGTGTCATCAGCAAATTTGCTTATGTCGCTATTTATTCCCTCATCTATGTCGTTTATGTAAATTGTGAACAACAACGGGCCCAACACTGACCCCTGAGGAACACCGCTTGTGACGTGTCCCCATTCTGATTTCTCCCCATTTATGCAAACTCTCTGCTGCCTATTTGTCAGCCATGAATCTACCCAGGAAAAAATTTCTCCTCCTATTCCGTGTGCCTTAAGTTTCCTCAATAGCTTCTGATGTGGAACTCTATCGAAACCCTCACTGAAGTCCATATACACAATATCATATTCATTACCATGATCTACCTCCTCAAACACCTTAGTGAAAAAAATTAGTAAATTCGTAAGACAGAAACGCCCCTTTGTAAAACCGTGTTGAGATTCATTAATCAATCTGTGCTTATCAAGAAGGCTACGAATTGCTTCGGCAATTATTGATTCCATAAATTTTCCTACTATGGAGGTAAGGCTTATTGGTCTATAGTTCGAAGCCAAGGACCTGTCACCTGCCTTGTAAATAGGTATTACCTTTGCCATTTTCCACTTATCAGGCACTATGCCAGTTTGTTGTGATATGTTAAAAAGATTAGCCAAAGGTATGCTAAGTTCCTCTTTACATTCCTTTAACACCCTTGCAAACAGTTCATCAGAGCCTTGGGATTTGTTAGGTTTTAGTTTCTCTATTTGTCTGAGGACCATGTCACTAGTTACCGCAATCGTGCATAGTTTATTATCCTGTTCTACATAATCTATTATTTCAGGAATATCGCTAGTATTTTCTTGGGTGAAAACTGAGAGGAAGTAGGTATTGAGAATTTCACACATATCCTTATCACTGTCAGTGATCTGACCAGAGTTACTCTTAAGCGGGCCAATCTTGTCCCTAATCTTACTTCTGTATACCTGAAAAAACCCTTTTGGATTAGTCTTAGAATCCCTGGCGATCTTAGTCTCATAATCCCTTTTTGTTTTTCTTATTCCTTTCTTTATTTCTCTCTTTAATTGAATATATTGATTTCTTAACTGCCCATCCCCTCTTTTGATACGCCTATGTATGCCTCTCTTTTGACCAATGAGATGTTTTAATCTATTGTTCATCCATTTGGAATCATTTTTGTTAGATCTGATTTCCCTACTCGGAACAAAAGTTGTCTGGGCAGCTAGAACTATGCTCTGAAAAACGTCATATTGGCAACCAAGATCACCTACCTGACCCATTGTCAGGACATCCCAATTTAGCCCACCCAGGTAATTTTTCAGTCCCATGAAGTCGGCCAAGCGAAAATCTGGGACAGAGATTTGATTGCAGTTATCTGGGTAATTCTATGATATATTGTGATTTGTGATCACTTTCCCCAAGCTCATCATTAACCTCAAGATTATTAATTAGTGAATCTTTGTTGGCAAGAACCAAGTCAAGCAGATTGTTTCCTCTAGATGGTTCTGTCACAACCTGTTTTAAAAGGCAACCGTATCAAGAAATTCACTAGACTCAAGATTTCCTGTCACATTGTTCCAATCAATTTGTCTAAAGTTAAAATCTCCCATTATCACATTTTCATATCTAGATGCCTTATGAATTTCATCCCATAACAGCTTACTGCACTCCCTATCAAGGTTTGGGGGCCTATAAATCACACCCAAAATTAATTTGTCACTTCCCTCGAGAAACTGTAGCCAAACAGATTCTGTGTTCGATGTTTCTAATCTGATATCATGTCTAAGACAACAATTTAAATTTTCTGTGACATACATCGCCTCTCCACCACTCTTCCTGTTGACCCTATCAGTGTGGAATAGTTTATAACCCTGTATGTTGCATTCAGCAGGCATTTCTCTATCTTTCAAGTTGAACCAGGTCTCTGTTATACCAATAATATCTATATTACCTACATTTGCAAGTAATCTTAGCTCATCTATCTTATTTCTTAGACTCCTACTATTTGTATAGTAAACCTTAAGGGAGCTAGGCACTCGCTGCCCTCTACTCTCTTTCTTTGTTTGTTGATCAATTTATTTGCCATTACTAGCAACTTTATTTTGAATATTGTCTTTTAAACATATCCCTGAGGTATCCCGGTAATAACTGCTGTTTTTATCCCTAATGCTGCAGCCTGATTGTTTCCCACAAACACCCATACCTCTATAATCTATCAGTTTAAATTGCTAGACAAGTTATCAATTACCCTCTCAATCGAATTGGCTAATGCAACCACTCCATCCCCAGAGAGATGAACCCCATCCCTTGCATACATATCACGTTTGCCAAAGAATAGGTCCCGATTATCAATGAATGGTATTGCAAGTTCCTTGCAGTACCTGTCTAGCCAACAATTTATACCAGTTGCCCTAGACATCCATTCATTGTCCACTCCCTTTCTAGGCAAGATGTTACATATGACTGGGATCCCTCCCTTAGACCTAACTACTTCTGTGGCTGACCTGTACTTATCCAGCAGCTCCTCTCTCCTGCCCTTCCCAATGTTATTACCCCCAGCACTAAGACAGATAATGGTCTTGTTCCCATTACCTGCCATAATATTATCCAACCTGCTATGTCACCAGCACCAGCTCCAGGAAGGCACACTTTCTGTCTGACCTTTCTGTCTCTGTTACAAAATGCACGGTCCATATATCTTACCTGAGAATCGCCTACTATTAAAATATTCTTACCTTGATTAGCAGGGGAATCAGTGGTACCTTCAACCTCAATAACCACTGAAGTACACTCGTCTTGGAGAACAGAGAATCGATTTCCTACCATTAACTCCATTAACTCTCCTCATCTTCCTTCTTCCTGAACTGTGAACCACTTGCCACTTAAAGCAGCTGCCACTATCACTGCTGGTGACCATTTCCTCCTTACCAGCTAAATCCTTCTCACACTCACTCCCAAACGCATCTATGTGCAGCTTCAGCCTCCTATTTACCGCCTGAATTCGTAGAATCTCCTTCTTCAACACTTGAACCTGAGATTCTAAAACACTACAACAAGCCATGGTGCTTGGTAACAGCCAACGCTAACTCCCAAGAGCTTAGGCAGGTATGACCGCAGGTGACCACTGACCTCAGCGTACTGGTTTATAGATCAATGATAAAACATAATATTCCCAAATGTCCTCAAAGATTTTTTAAGTTTTATGAAAAAATTATTAGTAACAAAATTTGCATATTACTACAGCAGGGTGTATTGGCGATCAGCCGTAGCTTAGCTTCGGCTAGGAGCCCATACTTATCTGGGGTCTGGCTCTGTGGTAAAGTACTGTGGACTCTGATAGGGAGTTTGCAGGATCGAGTCTTACTGTGTACGTAGAGAGAATGTAAATAATTTCGGCTGTTTGCGAATTGTTAAGCACACACACACACACACACACACACACACACACACACACACACACACACACACACACACACACACACACACACACACACACACACACACACATATATATATATATATATATATATATATTTATTCAACACAGCGGCCGTCTCCCACCGAGGTACTGTGATCCGTAAAAATAGAAAAATGCTTTCACCGTTATTTATTCAATCAATGTCCTGCCAGAAGTGCTGATATCACAGTTCAGATGACCCAGCATATCTCAACATCCCTGATCCCACGTTCAGAGTGCAGTCACTGTATTTCTATATCCAGAACTCAAATCTGGCCAACCGGTTTCCCTGAATTCCTTCATAAATGTTACCCTGTTGACTTCAACAGCACGTTAATTTATAAAACCCCTTGCCTCCATGTCTTTCTAACATGCTCTGGTGGCCTGGTGGCTAAAGCACTCGCAAGGGTCTGGGTTCGATTCCCAGCCATGGTAGAAACATGTTCACCCATCAGTGAAATGGGTACCTGGGTGCTATTTGACTGGTGTGGGTCCCATCCTGGGACACTGACCTAATTTGGCCGAAATGCTCAGCATAATAAGGGGTTTTTCTATATAGTAGTATGTCATTGATGTCAGCTAGGACTGTATACCATGTACATGTACTTGTAGTAAATAAAGATATATAAAAAAAGATCTGTTGAATGTCTAAGCCTCTAGGAATCAAAGCTGTGTTTATCCTCTCCAACCAAACTTTCTTAGAACTATCCCAAACCCTCCTCCCCTCCACGTAAAACTTATACGCTCTCCTAGTAATCCAGTTTTTTTCTACCTTCTCTAAATGTCCAAGCTTCTAAATACCTCACATATATACAGAAGTGGGTAGTTGAACTAACATTACAACCTTCATCTAGATTATCACAACTAGAGCGAATGCTTAGGATACAACAAGCATTCTCTCTGGATACCAACATTCAGGAACTAGAGAAAAATGTTACTCTCAGGTCTTCATTTTCCCTAATAGTTTTTTGCTTAGCTCTTTCAAAAATATAAGTACACATTTGACCTGCCTGCTAAGGGTCATCGATTGCTTTGGGGCAAAGATGTAATGATAAACAATCTCCTTTATTTTTGTTTACTTTCATGAATCCTTGAAGATAGATCGGGGCACCTTCACCTGCTTTGTTTGCAGGTGATAAGCATAGGCCAGTGTAGACAAACATGTGTAATCCCACACCATCAGTTTACCATCTATACAGGGTAACTTGGTAATACCAGCCGAACGTTCTTGCCTAGCATCAACTCTGAGTGGTTGAGACTCCCTTTGACTAAAGCGTTCTTGGAATTTATCTAGCGACCTTTCAAGTGAAAAAGCCATTATCTTTACCTCTAGTTAGCGAACCATGAGATGCTTCGCTACCAAATACTTGGAGTGGGAGAGGCGGTCATACAGACCAGGAAGGCATGGGTGGAAATGAGGTTTTGATCCCAGGAATGGGAGTTAAGTTCTAATCCTTTGAATTAGGATATCTACGCTAACATAAAGGCACCTTCTTTCCCTTGAAGGGTGTGAAGGCGTCTGTATGAACCAATGCCAGGTGAATCTGGCCATCACAGTGTTGACCACACTTCCTCCACTCCTACCCAGGAAATGAATTTTCACAGTCTTTTCAAAGCAAAAAAAAAAAGTAAAAATAAGTAAAAGAAAGAGGAAATGAAAAGAAGAAGAAGAAGAAGAAGAAGAAGAAAAGAAATAATAATAATAATAATAATAATAATAATAATAATAATATTATTATTATTATTATTATTATTATTATTATTATTATTATTATTATTATTATTATTATTATTATTATTATTATTATTATTATTTTACTGCATTTGTAGTAGAAGTTGTAGTGTTGTTATTATTATTATTATTATTATTATTATTATTATTATTATTATTATTATTATTATTATTATTATTATTATTATTATTATTATTATTATTATGGATCATAAAGCACCTTAGAAATATTAGTCAATCAGATTTGACGCACTGAAACACACTGCTCCTCCCGTTACCTGGAACAAGATCCCAACAGACCAAAGACGATGAGGAACGATCACAACAACAGTGTAATTATTTTTAAGCGAATAATTAATGAGACAAATTTATTTTAAATAATAACGACTAATTATCAATTATTATTCATTATCATTATTCTTAAAACATTTTATTAGTTATTGTATTATTCATAGAAGAATAAATATGCTGACGTCATATATGCCCCAGCCAATCAGAGAATGCGCAGGCGCTGACGTCATGCACGTCCAGCCAATTAATGATGAGAGTTCTGACGTCATAGACGTCCAGCCAATTAATAATGAGTGCTGACGTCATATACGGCCTGGCAATCAGAAAAGAAAGTGCTGACGTCATAAACCCAGAGCCAATCAGAAACCTTGATGGTTCAATAGCATTTCTATACTGTTTTGACTGCCACGGCATGATATATTATGATACAGTGAGTGGGTGCTTCATAAATCACAGTAGTGTCCTGGTTCAGTATGGTATATCACAGTGCAGTCTTGGTACAGCACGATGTATCACTGTACAGTGCCTGATACATGATATATATCACGGTACAGTGTTCTGGTTCAGCATGACATATCGAAGTAGAGTGTCCTGGTTCAGCATGATATAACATGGTACAGTGTCCTGGTACAGTATGGTGTATCACAGTACATTGATGATATATCACGTTACAGTGATCTGGTTCAGCATTACATATCACAATATAGTGATGACATATCACTATACAGTGTCCTGGCTAAGCATTATATATCACAGTTCAGTAATGATGTATCATGGTACAGTATCCTGGTTCAGCATTATATATCACAATACTGTGATGATATATCACGGTAGAGTCCTGTTTCGGAATTATATATTACAGTGCAGTGATGATATATCACGGTGCAGTGTCCTGATACTGCATGATATATCACGTTACGGTGTCTTATTCACCATCATATATCACGGTAAAATATCCTGATTCAGCATGATATATCATGGTACAGTGTCTTGGTACTGCATAATATATCACGGTACACTATCCTGATACTGCTTGATATATCGCATGATATATCACGGTACAGTGTCCTGGTTCACCATGATATATCACGGTACAGTGTCGTGGTTCACCATGATATATCACGGTACAGTGTCCTGGTTAACCGCGATTTATCACGGTACAGTGTCCTGATACTGCAAGATATATCACAGTATACAGTGTCCTGGTTCTCCATGATGTTACGACTTTTGGCTTCCGTAACGTTAATAAAAGGCCTGGCTTCTAAAGGGTGAACAAACTGCCTTGTCTAGGGGCATTTATATTATGTAAAATAGAAAAAGAAACCACTCTAGAGCCAGCATATAACTTAAGAACATAAGAACATAAGAACGAAGGAACACTGCAGAAGGCCTACTGGCCCATGCGAGGCAGGTCCAAGTCCCTACCGGCTTAAGCCAATGCACCCAACCTAGTCAGGTCAGGTCACATTGACTTAAGGGAGGAACACGGCAACCGACCTGTTAGCACAAGCTATCAGGTCCAACTCACACCCACCCACATCTACTCATGTATTTATCCAACCTATTTTTAAAGCTACACAACGTTCTGGCCTCTATAACGGTACTTGGGAGTTTGTTCCACTCATCCACAACTCTATTACCAAACCAGTACTTTCCTATATCCCTCCTGAATCTGAATTTTTCCAACTTAAAACCATTGCTGCGAGTCCTGTCTAGGCTAGATATTTTCAGCACACTATTTACATCCCCTTTATTTATTCCTGTCTTCCACTTATAAACCTCAATCATATCCCCCCTAATTCTACGTCTTTCTAGAGAGTGCAGTTTCAGGGCCCTTAGTCTATCCTCATAGGGAAGGTTTCTGATACATGGGATCATCTTTGTCATCCTCCTTTGTACATTTTCCAGAGAATTTATATCCATTCTGTAATACGGTGACCAAAACTGTGCAGCATAATCTAAATGAGGCCTAACCAAGGATGTATAGAGTTGAAGAACAACCTGAGGACTCCTATTATTTATGCTTCTTGATATGAAGCCAAGGATTCTATTAGCTTTATTGCGAACACTTATGCACTGTTGTCTTGGTTTCAGATTACTGCTAACCAGAACTCCTAAATCTTTTTCGCAATCCGTAATATTAAGATCTACATTATTTAGTTTATATGTGGCATGGTTATTGTCCTGTCCAACATTTAGAACTTTGCATTTGTCTATATTAAACTGCATCTGCCACTTCTCCGACCACTGCATCAGTCTATTCAAATCCTCCTGGAGTGCTCGAATGTCCTCGTCAGAATGAATTCGACGGCCTATTTTGGTGTCATCGGCAAACTTGCCGATGTCGCTCTTTATGCCCTCATCTATGTCGTTTATGTAGATTGTGAACAGCAGGGGGCCCAACACTGACCCCTGTGGAACACCGCTCGTGACGCTTCCCCACTCTGATTTCTCCCCATTTATGCAAACTCTCTGCTGCCTATTTGTCAACCATGCCTCTATCCAGGAAAAAATTTCTCCTCCTATTCCATGTGCTTTAATTTTCCTCAATAGTCTCTGATGTGGGACCCTGTCAAAAGCCTTACTGAAGTCCATATACACAATATCATATTCATTACCATGATCTACCTCCTCAAATACCTTAGTGAAAAAAGTTAATAAATTCGTAAGGCAGGAACGCCCCTTTGTAAAACCATGCTGAGATTCGTTGATTAATTTATGCTTTTCAAGGTGGCTACGAACTGCCTCGGCAATTATTGATTCCATAAATTTTCCCACTATGGAGGTTAGGCTTATTGGTCTATAGTTCGAAGCTAAGGACCTGTCACCTGTTTTGAAAATAGGTATCACATTTGCCATTTTCCACTTATCTGGCACCATGCCAGTTTGTAGTGATATGTTGAAAAGATTAGCCAAAGGTGTGCTAAGCTCCTCTTTACATTCCTTTAGAACCCTTGCATACAGTTCATCAGGGCCTGGGGATTTGTTAGGTTTTAATTTATCTATTTGCCTAAGGACCATGTCACTTGTGACCCTAATAGTGCACAGTTTATTATCGTCCTGTTCTACATAATTTATCATTACTGGAATATCGCTGGTATCCTCCTGTGTAAAAACTGAGAGGAAGTATGTGTTAAAAATTCTACACATTTCCTTATCACTGTCAGTGAGCTGACCCGAGGAACTTTTGAGTGGGCCTATCTTGTCCCTGATCTTACTTCTGTATACCTGAAAGAATCCTTTTGGGTTAGTCTTCGATTCTCTTGCAACTTTAACCTCATAATCTCTATTTGCTTTTCTAATTCCCTTTTTTATTTCTCTCTTTAACTGAATATATCGATTTCTTAATTGCCCCTCTCCTCTTTTGATTTGCCTATATATGCCTCTCTTTTGACCAATCAGATATTTTAATCTATTGTTCATCCATTTAGGATCATTTTTGTTTGATCTGATTTCCCTATTTGGAACATAATTTGACTGAGCAGCTAGAACTATGCCCTGGAAAGCATCATATCGGCAACCATCACCACCTACCTGACCCCTAGTCAGGTCATTCCAGTTCAGCCCACCTAAGTAATTTTTCAGTCCTATGAAATCAGCCAAGCGAAAGTCAGGGACGGAGACTTGATTGCCATTATTAGGGGAATTCCATGATATGTTAAAACTGAGTGATTTGTGATCACTCTCCCCAAGCTCATCATTAACCTCAAGATTATTAATTAGTGTTTCCCTACTGGCAAGAACCAAGTCAAGGAGGTTATTTCCCCTAGTTGGCTCTGTCACAAACTGTTTTAAAAAACAATCCTGGATCGTATCAAGAAAGTCACCCGACTCTAAATTTCCTGTCAAATTGCTCCAGTCAATCTGTCTATAGTTGAAATCTCCCATTAGCACAACATTTTCGTATGTAGATGCCTTACGAATTTCGTCCCATAGAAGTTTACTGCACTCCCTATCAAGATTTGGGGCCCTGTAAATCACACCCAGCATGGGTGGTGAATGTTGCAACAAGGAGAAGGCTGGAGGCAGTGGAGATGTCGTGTCTGAGGGCAATGTGTGGTGTGAATATAATGTAGAGAATTCGTAGTTTGGAAATCAGGAGGAGGTGCAGGATCACCAAAATTATTATCCAGAGGGCTGAGGAGGGGTTTTTGAGAGGTTGGAACAAAATAGAATGACTTCGAGAGTGCATAAATCAGTAGTGGAGGAAAGGTGGGGTAGAGGTCGACCTAGGAAAAGTAGGAGGGAGGGGGTAAAGGAGGTTTTGTGTGCGAGGGACTTGGGCTTCGAGCAAGCATGTTTGATTGGAGGAATGGAGACAAATGGTTTTTAGGACTTGACGTGCTGCTGGAATGTGAGTAGGGCCATATTTACGAAGGGGTTCAAGGAAACCGGCAGGCCGGACTTGAGTCTTGGAGATGGGAAGTACAGTGTCTGCACTCTGAAGGAGGGGTGTTAATGTTGCAGATTTATAACTGTAGTGTAAGCACACCTCTGGCAAGACAGTGATGGAGTGAATGATGGTGAATGTTTTTCTTTATCGGGCCACCCTGCCTTGGTGGGAGACAGCTGGTGTGTTAAAACAAAAAATAATGAGTCAGAAATAATCTTCAGTGAAATCGGCACGAAGTTCTCACTGACCGGCACGCCAGTCCTAGAAATAGCAGGATTAATATTTCTAGGATTGGACTGCTATGGGTTCATATCATTTCCTTCAGTCATCGCCTGCCTTCTACCCCTGACCTGCCTACTATTACGTAGAGGCAAGTTAGATTTCTTTGTATAAGGTTTGACATGCATTTACTTACTACCGTCCTGACTCTTGGGCCAATGTATAGGTGTGAGTTACTGCTTGAATACATGCGTGATATACAAGTTCCTATATAAAACATCTGCGTTGCATCTGGGTATCTTTTTTGACGAAACGTTCCACCAGTAATTGTTTATTTTTCTATCAATAAAGAGAGCAGATATTGGAGACAATGTAAGAGGTGGAGAGGTAATTTTGAGGTTTTCGGTCTTTCAAAATTACCTCTTCATTTCCTTCACCGTCTCCGATATTTACTCTCTATTTTTGATTGGAAAAGTTACTGAAAAAATTCGTCACTGAAGATACCCAAGTGTTGTGTCGGTGTTTAATGAATATTAGTGTATATTTTAGTACATAATTCAATCTAGCATTTCAGCCAGCTTTGGCTATGAATAATAGTGTATAATGTCATATTTCATAATTAAAGTAATTCATTTTTGCCACCTTGGCTTATTAAATCCCTTAAAAGTGCTTGTTTACAAGATAAAATTTAATCAGGCATGTCCGTTCTTATAACATGGGAGCCAAAAATTCTAGATGGTAACGGAATGTACATTAATGTTAATAAACGTAATGCTAATATTCATAGTGAAAAATATATGTATTTACATATATACCGTAATGTCTGTTGCTTCAGGGAGGAGTTAATTAATGAAGATGTTGCACGAGGCTTAAATTCTGCAGCACGAACAGAAAACGGAAACCAAAGAGGGAGGAAGAGAAGACTGTCAGACTTTCACTGTTTAAGCTGCACTCAACAGTCTCTCGTTAATTGTCTTCATAGCAGTGCATTGATATCTTCGATTAAGAGGACGGGTTACAGAATCGTAATAACAGGACTGTAAACAACTTACTGAATGGGGTAAGGAGGGTTCGATTCTGGTCAGGCTGTCAATGTAAAATTGGGACTAGTCATCACAGGAGCACAAACACATCAATTTCATATTACATTTAAAGTTAAACAAAAATTTAAAGTACATGTAGAGTACTATTTCAAACAGAGATATAATTGGCACACTGGGTCATGGAAGTCAAATAACCCTGCCACATACTCACAACTTTTGAATCTAGTACATCAGTGAAATTAGTCATAAGAGGAAACCCTTCAGCCTCAGTTATCAAATATACTTTGCGGCAGTCAGTGAACATGCTGAGAGTGTCATCTAGTGTGAGACCCTTGAAAGGCAATATTCACTGATTCTGAGTACAGTGAAAATATAAAAAAAACTTCACCTCTTCCACTATACAAATCTCTTTGCAAAACAGCCGTATACACCACTTTTCATTGAAGTTTATTCTACCCAAAACCTGCTGAATTTGTTCAGCTACATTTACCTTATGGGGATTCATGCCCTTTTCTAACGTCATAAAACTCATTTGCAAAGTTCCATGGTGGCTGAGACAACGCACCAAGCATTTCCTCACCAGATTTCTGATTAAGGTAACCATACGCATTTTTCTGATCAGGTGTGTGGGTTTTATTTTCATGAGAGACCTCACCCACCAGCAGGTATCATTCACTACTAATCACAGCGTTCCCAGGAGCCTGCTCCAGTACCAACACCTGTTGTCTAGCCTCCAGATCATGCAGCACCACCTCATGATTCCACGTCATCCTGGGCAGACTGGCAGGCTGGTTGACTGGTGCCGTCCGCCTCATCTTAAGCAAGCAATCTCTGAAACCGAGAAAAAACTCCGAGGGGAAAGCATCACCATCCTCACCTAGCCCATGACTTAATGATTCCAGAGTGCTTCCCTGCACGGTAATTAAAAGGACGGGAATACCCTCATCCCAGTCCTGGTACTGGGTACAACAAACATGAATCGTCCTGAGAGACTGGTGAAACCACTCTACTTGACTCTTGGAGTGATACACATTGGTAGATTGTTTCTTACTTACCTTCTCTCAAAACTACATGACATTTTATGAAATATGACTTATGGTTGCCTTGTGCAAAGCCTGACAAAAAAACATTTCACCAGAAATCAAATCTCAAAACCACATACACAAAAATATTATGAAGCAGTAGGAACTCTGGTAATCTGGCAAGAAGGTAAGTGAGAGGAAACATTAATTATCCAGCTCTCCTTTCTCAATACTGAAATATCCTCCATCTGGGAATCTGTAAAATATCAGGACCTTATCCTCAGATGGCTCTGACATGACTGCTTGGTCACATACTCTGTAAAATAAATGTCTGTTAAACTTGGGAACTACTTCCTCTGTAACAGCAGGGAGTCACCACATCCCTGGACCTCAATCAGCTGCCGCAGAGTCAGGGTATTTACTCTCATGCCAGCACCACAAACCCATCCTCAACCCACCAGATTTGACCTGGGTCGGTTCATCAATGCCCAGAGTCTCCTCCAGGTCAAACTCAATGAGCAGGCTCCCCAGGCCCAAACTGCCATCAGAGTCAGTAGAAAGATAAAGGTGAGACACAGAAGTACTTCCCTTGCTCACTTGGCTAGTCATAATACACACTGATTTTTTTTAGTCACAGTAGCCTTAGTATTAATCTTAAAATGTGTGCTTCATTACTCTCATAATTAACAGTAAGGTTTGATCCAGAATCTTCTCCCAGACCCCTGTCAGCACTAGAATCTCTACTGCTTACAGTAGAAATTACTTATATTACAGTAGAAATTACATATATAAAATAATCAATCACGCAGCAAAGCACATCGATACACGAAATTATTGTTATATTAACAGAGAATTACTATTATTTAATAACTCCCTAAATTATTAAAGTTACACATACAGCATGGGTGGTGAACGTTGCAACAAGGAGAAGGCTGGAAGCAGTGGAGCTGTCATGTCTGAGGGCAATGTGTGGTGTGAATATAATGCAGAGAATTCGTAGTTTGGAAATTAGGAAGAGGTGCGGGATTACCAAAACTGTTATCCATAGGGCTGAGGAGTGTTTATTGTGATGGTTTGGACATGTAGAGAAGTTGAAACGATGTAGAATGACTTTCATAGTGTATTAATCTGTAGTGGAGGGAAGGTGGGGTAGGGGTCGGCCTGGGAAAGGTTGTAGGGAGGAGGGTAAAGGAGGTTTTGTGTGAGAGGGGCTTGAACTTCCAGCAAGCGTGCATGAGCGTGTTAGATAGGAGCAAATGGAGAAAAATGGTTTTAAGGATTTGATGTGCTGTTGGAGTGTAAGTAAGATAACATTTATGAAGGGATTCTGGCAAACCAGCACGCTGGACTTGATTCCTGGAGATGGGAAGTACAGTGCAGCTTTATAATTGTAGTGTAAGCATGCCTCTGGCAAGACAGTGGTGGAGTGAATGATGATGAAATTTTTTTTTCGGGTCACCCTGTCTTGGTGAGAAACGGATGATATATATATATATATATATATATATATATATATATATATATATATATATATATATATATATATATATATATATATATATATATATATATATATATATAATGTCGTGCCGAATAGGCAGAACTTGCGATCTTGGCTTAAATAGCAACGCTCATCTTGCCATATAGGACATGTGAAAATTTGTGTATGCAATAATTTCGCCAAAATCATTCTGAACCTAACGAAAAAAATATATTTCACTGTGTTTGTTTAGTACTAAAATACTGTAAACGTATTTAAAATTTATTTAGTTGGGTTAGGCTAAAATAAATTGTTCTTGTTATAATAAGGTTAGGTAAGCTTTCTAAGATTCTTTTGGTGCAAAATTAAAAATGTTTACATTAACATTAATGAAAAAAATATATCTTTAAACGTATAAGAGAAAATTTCAGAAAGGACTTAATTTTAAATGAGTTCTTGCTAATTGACCAGTTTTACATATTCGGCACGACATATATGTATATATATATATATATATATATATATATATATATATATATATATATATATATATATATATATATATATGTATATATATGTATATATGTATATATATGTATATATATACATTACTAGTAAACTAGTAAACTTACATATACAACCTACTCTAAATACAACATCACGACACAGGAGTACTCATTTACCCAGTACTCACATTAGCTCACTGCTGTTGAGAAATGGTTTACCAGCTAAGAGGTCTTCAGAAGCTGTGGAAGTCACTTCTCAACGGGCTGAAAGAGAGTATATTATGTATGATTATAAAATACCCCTAGGCTGTATTATGTCAGCCTGTTTCAAAAACTGATTGCTGACAAAACTTACTGTTGTAGGCTCGATGGCCTGTAATTTACCGAGTATTGGTAGTTTAATCAACATCGCATGATATCCACTGCGCAGTTGACCTATCAATGTTACGATCATTAAACGTACCTGGGTATTTGTAGCTGACCCGTTGTTGCACTCGGATATCAAGTGACTTAATTGATGAATAGTGTTCTTCGAAGAATGTCGCACTACGCTCTGTTGGATCGCAACACTCGTTGTTATACTGTTCATTAAAATTTTTTAATTTATTCACCATCTGTTTACTAGAGAAGCTGATCACACTTCTCTGTATGTTTACTGTGTGTTTTGAGACACTTTGTGACACAGTGTGACTCCCAGTAGGGTGAAAAGTAATCTCACCTCACAGCGTCATACGCCGCCGCAATGCCCCTAGCACATAAAGGAAAAGCTGACCTAGTACTTTTTGCTTCCTTGCCAAATTTCCACTATGAAGCAAAGCAGAATACTTGATTATTGCTGTCTTAAGCATAGACAACAATGTACACTATCTTTACCATGGTAATAAAGTGGGAGCAGGATTTTCCTTCATTGTCCTGCTAAGGTAAGAGATGGACTGTCTCTTATTAAACTACACTTTACAACACTGGACTCTTGCAAGGAGCGGTGGTCGCTTGACCACGTCACATACTCGTACTGCATCTGGGATCAATTACCTGCTGTAGCAGTATACAAGATGTTTGCCCCTTCTGAGAGGCTGGGCCCCTCAGGGCTGAAAGTGGCTGAAAGTGGCTGAAAGTAGCTGAAAGTGGCTGAAGGGGGCTAATACCCCCCTCCTGGAGAAAATTTCTCCACAACTGCTACTAGTGAGTAAAATACTATCATTTATAAACAGGGAGGCTTCATAACCCCCCCCCCCCCCCCCCCCGGTTCCTTTTCTGCAGGCTACTCAACCTGAAAGCTGAACTAGTACTCTCCCAAAACTTAAACAGGCCTCTGCACACTAGGGCCTTACAGGTAAACATAAGAACACTTAAAACAATAAAATGACCTATGCTATAAACTTACAAAAAAAAAAAAAAAAAATCATCCCCACCTTACACCAACGCCAAATGACGACTTCTCCCAGCCTCCGATCTTCGCGTACTGCCCCACAAACTACCTTTCTTCCTCCTGGTTACTCTTCAGGACTAATACGCGTCCGGTTTCAGAATAAATCCCGGAAACTGACATTATACTTGGAGAGTTTTTTATATAATATTCACCAATACACTGCGTAATGCACACCTTCTAGACACAGGGATGTTTCAACAGCTGTGTTGAGAGGCACACCATCTAGACACTGGGATGTTTCAACCAGCTGTGTTGAGAGGTACACCATCTAGACACTGGGATGTTTCATCCAGCTGTGTTGAGAGGCACACTATCTAGACACCGAGGGTGCAGGTAGACACTGACTTACGACACAATGCCTCAGAAAGGAGGACATGATAGTAACCATGACATTACTGAGGCTTCAGAACAGCAGGATTAAGTCTTCCTCTGTAAAAGAAATCACAATATGATTTATTTAACAGCACGTGTGTGTGTTTTCATTTCTGTGACTGCATATTTACATTAAATTATATAAATTTATTTCCTAACCAAAGAAAGGTAAATTGTTTCTGGTAACACAAGAGAAAACAGAACATACGGGTACATACACACAGGTAAATCACTTTCTTCACACACATTTATCACTAACGCTGTAATATTTTACGCCAGGTCTTTACTCCCGTACAGGAAATAATGATAAATTAGCCTTTTTTATCCAATAATTCCTTGATCGGGTTTTTCATGGTGCTACATACTTCATGTTACACAAAAATGAATGTTTGCAATTTTAACTCTTTAGCAGGAAATTTTGCCTTCACAAACACACAAGCGCGAGCTCGCACACACACACACACACACACACACACACACACACACACACACACACACACACACACACACACACACACACACACACACACACACATACACACACACACACACACGACTATTAACAGTATACCTGAACCCGCCACTTAACAGAGACCAAGGCAGGAATATGAAGAAAACAGTAATACAATTGCTAATACCTTAACAAAAATAGCAAGGAGAACACACACAGGGCTAAAGTAAAGCTACTTATCATAAATAATTCCAAACACAAAGGTATTGAGTGTCCGATCTGGCAACATGTTGGACTGAGATAATGAAGGTGATCAGGAAACCTTTACATCAACACATCAACGACACAAGGGTGAGTGGAGGAGGTAAACTAGTAACGCAGAGCTAGATTCTAACGTTTGCCCTAATTGATTATTGTGAGCCTTAGAATTCATATTAAATCACTGTAACACTTAAGTGGAATACGGATAACGTTTCATGAACGTGTATGCCTTGGCATTTGTGTTCTTCGGTCGGTGTTTTACTTGGTGCGTAATTTACCACTGCCGTCCAGCGCTGGGTAAGTCACCGCTGCCGTCCAGCGCTGGGTAAGTCACCGCTGCCGTCCAGCGCTGGGTAAGTCACCGCTGCCGTCCAGCGCTGGGTAAGTCACCGCTGCCGTCCAGCGCTGGGTAAGTCACCGCTGCCGTCCAGCGCTGGGTAAGTCACCGCTGCCGTCCAGCGCTGGGTAAGTCACCGCTGCCGTCCAGCGCTGGGTAAGTCACCGCTGCCGTCCAGCGCTGGGTAAGTCACCGCTGCCGTCCAGCGCTGGGTAAGTCACCGCTGCCGTCCCACGCTGGGTAAGTCACCGCTGCCGTCCCACGCTGGGTAAGTCACCGCTGCCGTCCCACGCTGGGTAAGTCACCGCTGCCGTCCCGCACTGGGTAAGTCACTTCTGCCGTCGTGCGCTGGGTAAGTCACTGCTACAGTCCCACGGTGGCTAAGTCACCGCTGCCGTCCCACGCTGGGTAAGCCATCGCTGCCGTCCCGCACTGCGTAAGTCACTTCTGCCGTCGTGCGCTGGGTAAGTCACCGCTGCCGTCCCACGCTGGGTAAGTCACCGCTGCCGTCCCGCACTGGGTAAGTCACTTCTGCCGTCGTGCGCTGGGTAAGTCACCGCTACCGTTCCGCGCTGGGTAAGTCACCGCTGTAGTCCCACGGTGGGTAAGTCACTGCTGCCGTTCCGCGTTGGGTAAGTCACCGCTGCAGTCCCACGCTGGGTAAGTCACCGCTGCCGTTCCGCGTTGGGTAAGTCACCCCTGCAGTCCCGCGCTGGGTAATTCACCGCTGCCGTCCCACGCTAGGTAAGCCACCGCTGCCGTCCAGCGCTGGGCAAGTCACCGCTGCAGTCCCGCGCTGGGTAAGTCAACGCTGCCGTTCCGCGCTGGGTAAGTCACCGCTGCCCGTCCCGCGCTGGGTAAGTCACCGCTGCAGTCCCGCAGTGGGTAAGTCACCGCTACAGCCCCGCGGTGGGTAAGTCACCGATGCAGTCCCGCGGTGGGTTAGTCACTGCTGCAGTCTCGCGGTGCGTAAGTCACCGCTACAGTCCCGCAGTGGGTAAGTCACCGCTGCAGTCCCGCGGTGGGTTAGTCACTGCTGCAGTCCCGCGGTGGGTAAGTGACCGCTGCACTCGGGCGGTGGGTAAGTGACCGCTGCAGTACCGCGGTGGGTTAGTCACTGCTGCAGTCCCGCGGTGCGTAAGTCACCGCTGCAGTCCCGGGTTGGGTAAGTCACCACTGCAGTCCCGGGCTGGGTAAGTCACCGCTGCAGTCCCACAGTGGGTAAGTCACCGCTACAGCCCCGCGGTGGGTAAATCACCGATGCAGTCCCGCGGTGGGTTAGTCACTGCTGCAGTCCCGGGTTGGGTAAGTCACCACTGCAGTCCCGGGCTGGGTAAGTCACCACTGCAGTCCCGGGCTGGGTAAGTCACCGCTGCAGTCCCGGGCTGGGTAAGTCACCGCTGCAGTCCCGGGTTGGGTAAGTCACCACTGCAGTCCCGGGCTGGGTAAGTCACCGCTGCAGTCCCGGGCTGGGTAAGTCACCGCTGCAGTCCCGGGCTGGGTAAGTCACCGCTGCAGTCCCGCAGTGGGCAAGTCACCGCTGCAGTCCCGGGGTGGGTAAGTCACCGCTGCAGTCCCGGGCTGGGTAAGTCACCGCTGCAGTCCCGCAGTGGGTAAGTCACCGCTGCAGTCCCGGGCTGGGTAAGTCACCGCTGCAGTCCCGGGCTGGGTAAGTCACCGCTGCAGTCCCGGGCTGGGTAAGTCACCGCTGCAGTCCCGGGCTGGGTAAGTCACCGCTGCAGTCCCGGGCTGGGTAAGTCACCGCTGCAGTCCCGCGCTTATTTTCCCGCATCATTTAGACACTCGAGTCACATTTTCTTCTGCTTTAAGAAGTGAGAAAGATGGACTACTCACTAATCCGTGGCAAATGATATTGCTCCACAGTGTTCCTTAATATTGTGTTTATTCATATGTTCATTTGAATTTAATGGAATGATTTTTGTTCCATTGTTTTCCTGCAGATACCTATATAAACAGATTCTGATCACATTCTCTATATGTCAATAATAGATAAAATGTATTCTGTAGAAGCAATACTATGATGGAATCAAGAGTAACATTCTCACTAGTCTCCAAAAGAACTATTCAAGTATTTTCTCTTTTGTAGCACCAACAACAGCAAGGGAAAAATCACAATAACAAAAAAAGTAAAACAAAAAGCACTCTTTTTTGCGGCATCACTGTGGTCCAACATTGATGTAACACAACGATCGCTTCTTATTTTTTTAAAACACAGAAGATGAAAAGAAAACGC
Source organism: Cherax quadricarinatus (assembly GCF_038502225.1). Lineage (NCBI taxonomy): Eukaryota > Metazoa > Arthropoda > Malacostraca > Decapoda > Parastacidae > Cherax > Cherax quadricarinatus. The sequence continues at coordinate 4,889,980 of NC_091362.1, forward strand.
GTGTAGCCGATCCCTGACTGAAGAATTACTTAATGAAACAAGAGAAATTTATTGTGTTATGTGTGTGTGTGTGTGTGTGTGTGTGTGTGTCTGTGTGTGCTTGCGTATGTGGTTAGCTCACCTGTTTTTGGTTGCCGGTGTCTAGTCTTAGCTCCTGGCCTCGTGTCTTAACTTGCCGCTTGCAGGATTAATTCCTAGCTTCGTGTGACTTATTCCTTTTCTTAAAATAATGTATGGAACATTCCTCCACTACTTCCTCGTTGTGTTTATTCCACTTCCTGATCATTCTGAGACTGAAGAAATATTTCCTAACACTTCTGTGGCTCATCCGTATCTGTAACTTCCAGCTGTGCTCTATGAGTACCTGTTTCCCGTCTCTAAAACCGTGTATTCCCGTCTTTGCTGTTAGCATGTCTCCCTTGATCCGTACGTCAATGTCTTACTTAAATTCAATTCCCTAATCTTTCCTCATAGCCCATACCCATTAGCTCTCGAACAAACCTCTCTGCATGCCCCTGTATTTCTTCAATTTCTTAACTTGCTGTTTCAGAAGTAGGTTCCATGCTGGTGATGCAAACTCTGAGATGACCCTGACATATGTTGCATAAAGGGCATGGAGATTATTGAGATTCCAGAAGGCTACTCTTAGATTTTCCTGACGAGCATTGGCTTCAGGCACTATGCAGCTTCTGTTCCCCGAGTTACACTTTATATTATGTCACCACTAATCTGACTAATGTTGTAGCTCATCCTGACCCTTTTATTGCTCTTCCCTGTCCATATTTATATTTATTTTCTTCTCACTACTTTTACAACATCGAACAAGAAAACATTTTACTCAATAATTCTTTCTGTTACGTGATTCACATAAACCAAAAACAGCACTGGTACTAATTCCGATCATTGCGGAACTTCGCATGTTGCTCTTCCCCATTCCGATGTCTCTTTGTAAACAATCACTCTTTGTTTCCTTCCCTTACAGTACTCTTTGTTCTTCCTGTTGCAGTCTTTGTTCATCCTATTGCACCTCAAGTATTTTGCTATCCTTATGGGGCACAGTGCCAAATGTCTTCTTGCAATCTAGGGATAATGATACCCTATAACCAACCTAGGAGCTAGAATTCCTGAGGAAAGGATCCCGAATTTAAGCAGGTTGGTAGGACAAAATCTGTCATTTCTTAACACGTGTTTGTTATTGTTTGTGCAATCACTTTTGCTCAAGTGTTCTACCATTCTCCTTTTGAGTGTTTTATCCATTACCATGATTGGTATGTGTCAGTGAATCTGTTCAGCAGTTCAGTGCTTCCTATCTGTCTCCTTTTATAAATGTAGGGAATACATTGCTGCCTTTCAGATCTTTGGCAGCTGCCTCGTTTCCACCGACCTGTTGTTGATCATAGCTAGTGATTTGGACAGCGCTTCTTCGTCCTATCACAGAATGCATGCTGACACCTTGACAGGTTCCAGTGTCTTTAATGTATCCACTTCCATCAAAAGATTCTTTACCTCTTTCCCTGTTGAATTTTGATATTGACTACCACTCAGTATACCCTTTCCCCTAGATTTTCTAGTACTGTAACTGGTGCAACTGAGAAGACCTCTTGAAATCAAACCATACCACCGGCGGGGATAGAACCCGCGATCAGAGAGTCTCAAAACTCCAGACCGTCGCGTGAGTCACTCTTGAAATCGTTTGTTCAACACTTCACACTCTTGGTTGTCAATTTTTGTGAGCGCTCCCTCCGCCGACAGTGGAATTGCATTTTATTATTCTCTTCCTTTTGATGTAGCTGTGTGGCAGTTTTGTTTCGTAATTGGCATTTGCTGCTGTGTTGTTCTTAAACTGCAGCTCAGCCTCTTTTCTCACCTTTGCATATTCGTTTCTGGCTAATCTAATCACTTCTCTATTCTCATCTATCGTTTGTTTTCTACATATTTCGACTTTGTAAATGGTCCAAGTCGGACCGAAAAGTCGTCGTGAGCTTCTCTCTTCTATGTGAGGGTTGTTTGTGTATCGTTCCAGTCACGGTATTGTGCCTTTTTTTTTGTTACTCTGGTTGAGTAATGGGCGTTCTTTATCTATTGTTTTCGGTTCTACTGGGTATGAAATTCTATTTTATTTCCGGCAATTTCCAGCTAGGCTCTGCATCATCTCAGTCAATGACTTTCGCTCCTATTTCCTTTCCCACTGCACTGCATTCAGGTATTCTTTCATCCCTTCGAACTTTCCTCTTATGAAATCTGCCTTCCCATGTTCTTCACCAGTCGTTCTTCCTTGTACATTTAGTTCCACAAGGTATTCGAAGTTCAATACCGTTTGGTCACTGATTTCACTATTGTAGACGTCAGCCATGATAAGTAACTTCAGCCCCGTATGAATGCCTAGCTACTTCTGCTATGACCTCAACGTCGCTTTGTTTTCTTCATATTTGGTGTTCTACCTTTGGGTGACGGGTTGTATGTCACCACAACTATTACTTTGGGTCCCCTGTCTTATTTGGGTAGTGAGGCAGTCAAGGACTGATAAAGTCAGGGCAGTGAGGCAATCGAGGACTGATAGAGCAAGGGCAGTGAGGCAGTCCACGACTGATGAGCCAAGGCAGTGAGGCAGCCGAGGACTGAAGAGCCACGGCAGTGAGGCAGTCCACGACTGATGAGCCAAGGCAGTGAGGCAGCCGAGGACTGAAGAGCCACGGCAGTGAGGCAGTCCACGCCTGATAGAGCCAGGGCAATGAGGCAGTCGAGGCAAAATGGTCTAATGGAATTCTGGATGAAAATGAACCTTGTCAACTTTGTTATTGGCTTCAATATACAGAGTGATTTCCAATCCCAATTTTTACAGATTTTTTTCCTATCTCCTGGATGGAAGCTACACAGAATTAAATTATGACGTGACGGCATAAACTCTACTGAATTACATTATCACGTGACGACATAAGCTCTACTGAATTATATTACCACGTGGCACCATGAACTGTAATGAATTACATTTCACTTGACTTTAAAAAAAATTCTGAATAGACTGTCAAATGACTTCATCCCGGCACTGAATTAGTTTACTACGTGACTTCACAACGGATTACCTTACCAAGTTACGTCCTGAACTTAGCTTAATTACATTAATAAGTCGTCGTAACTTACATAAACCAGTGGCTTAGAAGCCGCTGGCTTATCGGTGCTGGGAATTAAGTGATTCAGTAATTGCTGGCTTACCAGGGCTGGGTGTCTACAACATTGAAACTCAAAGGATCCCAGGGTATCGTATTATTACACTTGCTTAATTACTGATTCCTATGAACGGTATATCAACAGTTCCTTAATCCACTGATTATCAGTACTAATACGCCGTGTTTACTCAGTCACTGATACTCCGTACCAATATATCAGCTGTTCAATCACTGATACTCAGTATCGGTATACCAGTGGTTGTTCAGTCATTGAAACGTAATACCAATATACCAGTAGTTGTTCAATCACTGATACTCAGTGCCAGTATACCAGTGGTAGTTCAATCACTGATATTCAGTATCAGTATACCAGTGGTTGTTCAGTTACTGATACTCAGTACCAGAATACCAGTGGTGTACTCAGTACCAATATAAGAGTAGTACATTCAGTACCATTACACCAGTTGTATACTCAGTACCTGTATACCAGTGGTACTCTCAGTACCAGTACACCAGTGGTATACTCAGTACCAGTATACCAGTGGTATATCCAGTACCAGTATAAGAGTGGTATACACAGCACTAGTATACCAGTAATATACTCAGTACCAGTATACCAGTAGTTGTGTAGTCATCATATGACTAACTACCTTTATCAGGAGACATTTCCCTGACGCCTGAGCCTCGCCACCACCCCCGGGTGTGCTAACAATTCCCCACCGACTGGTTTTGATTACGAAGCTCAGACGGAGGAGTAAATCTGCGAGCGTCAACGGCACGAACCATTAGCTTCGGGATCAATAAGACGTGTAATACCCAGGTATCCTGATTGATGGAGATATTTCGCCACCCAGTGGCTTCTTTTAGTCTAACACGGATGATAAAACTACTGATTGGTGAAACGCTTCCATCAGTATAGGCGTTATAAATGCGTTTTATTGCTCACTAATAATCCACATGGAGACAGAAACTCAGAAGAATAATTGATCTCTATATTTCAACCCCCCTGCTGGGATCCCCTTCAGCGGAAATACACAGATCAATTCTTCTTCTGAGTTTCCGTCTCTATGTGGATTATTATTGAGCATTGACAAGTGTTCAATACACTTTAGTTATTCAGGTGTTATATTCATTAACTTCTTGGGACTGATACGTTAAACTGGCCTCGGATGAGCGTTTTGTAACATAAAGAGAATTGATTTCATTTATCCTCATCAATGGAAATCAACAAGATACTGCTGATAGAGTTTAGCTGTTTACCAATAAAGTCCTGAAATTTCTGAAGTACTCTAACAATGTTTACACAGTTCACTCTCCAGGTTTTTATACATGCTTGCAGGATATATATATATATATATATATATATATATATATATATATATATATATATATATATATATATACGTTAGGTTAGGTAAGGTTCGTCAGGAAACAGGACAAATGTTTCCTGACGCGGGTCTTAGTCAGATGATGACCCGCCTTTGGAGCTTTTGGTCATCTGACCGAGGCCTTCCGCTGGCTTACCGGTCCACCCCTTTAAAAATTATGGTCATTTATAACCATTAATCCCTGATATATATATATATATATATATATATATATATATATATATATATATATATATATATATATATACACACTGAAGGATGTATGTCTCAGTTTACATGCGCTGAGAGTTCACTTTAATAACTATTAAAGGGATTAAAGTAACCTTGGCTGGCGGTGAACATGCGACATGAGGCCTTAATAAGACTCACGTAGTCGATAGGATTTAAACCACATTAAGCAACCTATACATGCTAAGAACAATTGTATATCTTAACATCAAACTCCTTTATTTACTCTTCCTTTGCCTTCAGATCACCTTATTTAATTCCTTCTCGCTCCTCTCCTTCCCATCTTACTTCACCTTTCATTTTCTTTATATCAAGATTAATTTCTGCTGATAAAATATTTCTTAAAGCTCAAATGATAGTTAGGTGGTCTAATAAGATTTTACCAGAATATACCCCAGCATTCCCCTTGTCTTCTGCCTTAAATAAGAAATAAAGAGGTCCATTCAACACTTAAGACATTTTATTAAGAGTCGTTTTGTCCAATGGGAACTTTATCCAGTAAAGGAGACGGAAAAAATACAGAATATATAGTAGACAGAAGTCAGGTAAATTAGGGGTGACAGGTGAAAGAAAAAGAAAAGTCCCAGGAAGAAATGTCTCTGAAAAATAATCACAGGAATAAAAATCTCAGAAAAAATTTGACGAATTTAGGTTAAGTTAGATAAGGTTATACTGGGTTAAATCAAGTTAGGTTAGATTAGATTAGCTTAGGCTAGGTTATGTTAAATAAGGGTTAGATTAGGTTAAATTACATTAGGTTACGTTAAGCCAGTATAAGGTTGAGTTGGCCAACATTATTTGCAACTACAAGGAATCTGTCATTTTTTTCCTTGTGGACTTTTTCTTCCCACCCAAAACTGTGACTTTCCTTCCGTGACTGTTTTACTTATGACTTAATTACCTTGATTCGAATTAAGCGAGGTAAGGTCCAGTAAGGTCAGGTGGAGGTGCGTGAGCCACCTTGCCGTGTAGTGTGTATGGTGGGAGGGATGAGTTTAACGAGGACACATGCAATACTAAAACGTCTGTAGTTGTGGCCACTGTGTGGGATACAGTAATCAGGGCAACCTCGAGATGACGTAACTTATGAAAATCTTCTTTAAAAATAATCTGGCTTCTTTCCATTTCATCAGGAGCCCTTTTATCGGGTTAAATATGATTCGTCAGAAAAAAACGACAAGTGTTTCCTGACTGGAGTTTTAGGCCATCCGATAGAGGCCTTCTTCTGGCTTATCAGTCCACCCCTTCTGAAAATTAAGGTTACAGTCACGACCATATAAGTAGCCTTTGCATGTTGCAATGTCACTCATAAGTTATTCACGATATCTCTGCTGTATGTTTGTGCTTTCTCACTCACTCAATGTTGTAAACATCTGACCCAGGTACACCTTGTCACATTCACTGCAAGCTATAACAAACAGATGATGCACACATCGGTACCTACAGATACGAAATAAAAGCCTGGATATGAAGCTTTCATTGAACATTAGCTTAGCTTAGGTAAACTAGAAGTTCTCTCATATTCTAAAACTATTTGTAATAATTTTCACTCAGTTTTCTTAAAATAGTATGATTTACCGGAACTGACCATTACCAAATGTATCTGATCTTCGTCCATTATATGTTCAGTGTATTCCCATGCTCTGTATTAAATTCATAAAGCCCCCAAGTCTTCTAATTGTTGCATCGTGTATATATTTATTAGTATTACGTGTAAATATTCCCATAAGCAATGTATTGATATTACTTGTTCCTTTTATGGTGGTGTAACTACTATGTTGGAGGCATCGGTGTCTGTATATTACGTTGTGAAAAGCACTTTGAACACAGTTATTCACGCCGCACTGTACAACACCAGTCGCTGTGGTGAGCACAGTTTACTACCAGTGTTGGAAAGCATTGTCAGTGGAATCAGGTGATGAAAAGAGTTTTTCTTTATTTTCTCGACCCCAGTCACTCAATTTCAACCAAATCAACTTTTTGGTATAGTCATTTTGGACGCAACAAAACAGAAAAGTTGTTCATTTGGAGTTACATCGGATCATTGTATTATAAATCAATATATTAAATACGTATTAACTTCGTGACATCCCTGGGGTACTCATCTATATCTTTAACTTCCAGCTGTGTCCCAGAGTAACTGTTTCTCGCCTCTCAAATAGTCTGTTTCTGCCTATCCTATCAATTTCTCTGAGTATTTTACATGTGATCATATCTCCCCTGGTTGTTGTTCTCCAGTGTCGTTAGATACATTTCATTTAGCCGATGCTCGTAGCTCATAACCTTCAGTTCTGGAAGAAGGTTCGTTTCATACCTCTTCAGTTTCTCCAGTATATTAACGTGCTTTTGTCAGGTGTGGGTTACATGCTGGTACTGCATACTCCAAGAATAGTTTGACATATGTTGGTATGAGCTGGCATGTGCTATCACTTCCCGGGAACTATACATAAACCTTACTTTACATGAGCTGGCTGGTGCTATGACGTCCAAGAGCTATATATCAGCCCTTCACTACTTGGCACGTACTATCACGTCCCAAGAGCTGCATATCAACCGTGGCAAGCGTCAGGTACATTAGATTCGTGTTTCTGGGAAGCGCAACTGATTCCGTTCTCTGTCAAGACTGCTACTCAACCTTCCTTCGTGCACTCAGGGACCAGGAGCTGAATACCAACATTTTTTCTCAGAAAAGTTTGCACGTTATAATAGTGTTTGCGCCAGGTATAAATAGAAGCTAAAGCAAATTTTAAGGGTTTAGCAACACTCAGAATTCTAAATATAGTTAGTTTTTTAAAATAGAGGAAAGATTTTTAAGGCTTATGTTAATTTACTGTTTCTTTCGTGAATGAACGATGAATTTTTGTCAGGGAAGAAACAAGCATAAGAAAAATAATTTATTTTCTTGCTCAGTTTATATTTTCCTAAATAATGTATAGTATTCTCACACTGGTCATGACTAAGTTTGTGACGTTTAAGTTATATTGACCATATGAGGGTAATAATGGCCACAGAACTCCACTACACTATCATCAACGATACTCTTTGTGCAATATTACACACACACACACACACACACACATACACACACACATACACACACACACACACACACACACACACACACACACACACACACACACACACACACACACACACATACACACACACATACACACACACACACACAAACACACACACACACACACACACACACACACACACACACACACACACACACACACACACACACACACACACATACACACAGAGATAACAGGGAAGGCACTACAATGGATCAGGGAATACTTATCAGGAAGACAGCAGCGAGTCATGATACGTGGCGAGGTGTCAGAGTGGGCACCTGTGACCAGCGGGGTCCCACAGGGGTCAGTCCTAGGACCAGTGCTGTTTCTGGTATTTGTGTACGACATGACGGAAGGAATAGACTCCGAAGTGTCGGGGCTGGGGGGCGAGTGGTCGCTCAGGACTCCCTATCACTGAATGCTGAAGAGAAGAACACCTCAGTTAATAGTGAGAACATGGTGATTAGTGTGCCAAATGGAAAGGATTTTTTTTAAATGGAATAATATTTGTTTAACAATCAGCAAAAGATAGTCAGTGATGTGCACCTTTAGTAAACAGATAGGGCCACTCTCCTCGCCACCCATCCCTGGTCCTCTCCACACATCCCTGTCTAGGCCTTCTGCCTGCCTGACCAAGGGTGTTGCCTTTCAGTGCCCCACCAATTACTCTCACTATTGCTGGCTACTCCACCACCCTAATCTCCCATGCATCCATGCTGTCCTTCACCCTTCATTCCACAGCTGGAGCCCTCCCACGCCCACGATGTCAGCAATGTCACAAGATGTGCCGGGTTCCCAGGAATCTCAACGATAGAGCCAACGCCGTGGAATCCGTCAACAAGGCATCTGCCAAGTGTGCCACAGGGAATGTGCACTTAGTCCCTCATATGGGAACATCCGTGCACATAATGAATGTCTAGGCTCCTGGAGGGTTTCAAAAGGAAATAACCAACAGCCCTTCCCAGCAGACAGAGCTGACAGCTACAGTGACTTCACCTCTACAGAGGACCTATGATCTGCAGTCACCCACCAGGACGTGACACACAACCCCAAAGCAGCTCGCCCTCAAGCTGCTAGCAAATTCGCTGACCTCTTGAAAAAAGTCAAGAATGCCACTGCAAACAACGGATCCTAGCACAACCTACTGCTATTTGGAATGCGTGTCTGGCTGTCCCACAAAGGAAGGACAAGTCCCTAGCAACATCTGTTACTAGGGCAATAAATGCATTCCCTAGAGATTACTTCCTCGTCCGTCTTCCCTCTAGGGCGACAAACTCCAGCAGGGCAAATTCCAACAACAGAACACCTGATGCTTCAAAAATCAGACCCCAGATTAGCAAAAAAAGATAAAAAGGTAATACTACTGGAGTACTGAGGATTAATTAAAACAAGTGAAGATATCATCGCCCTTAAGAATGTCGTTACAAGTCAAACCCTGAATGACAAACATACACGCAGGGCTCCCAGTACCAACAATGACCTCCCTGATATTGCAGCAGGTGAAGAACATTTATCCCTACAGACTCTGATGTATATAAAGCCGCAATATCAATTCCACAGGGCTCAGCAGGGGTTTTCACCAGTTTAAGGCCACAACACTTAAATGCTCAGTCCAGCACTTGGTGATGTTTCAGAGGTTGCTGTCTGAACTCACCAAATTTTCAAATGAGCGCCTGGCTAGTAGTGTCCCGGAGGCCATTAGACCCTTCTTCTTCGGTGCCTCACTATGTGCCCTCCGGAAAAAAATGGAGGAATCATGCCCATTGCAGTGGGCAACATCCATCGGCGCCTTGTCGTTCAACAAGGCTGTGAAGCAGCTGCCCACGCAGCACGAGTATACATCAACAACATGTCAGATGAAAAAGCCTTAATCAAACTGGACTTTGCCAATGCTTTCAACTTAGTCAGAAGGGATGCTGCCCTCCAGGTAGTTTCTAGACACTTCCCTTCCCTCTATCCTTTCATACAATCGCTTACCTGGAGTTTACCTGGAGAGAGTTCCGGGGGTCAACGCCCCCGCGGCCCGGTCTGTGACCAGGCCTCCTGGTGGATCAGAGCCTGATCAACCAGGCTGTTACTGCTGGCTGCACGCAATCCAACGTACGAGCCACAGCCCGGCTGGTCAGGTACCGACTTTAGGTGTTTGTCCATTGCCTGCTTGAAGACATCCAGGGGTCTATTGGTAATCCCCCTTATGTATGCTGGGAGGCAATTGAACAGTCTCGGGCCCCTGACACTTGTTGTATTGTCTCTTAACGTGCTAGTGACACCCCTGCTTTTCATTGGGGGATGTTGCATCGTCTGCCGAGTCTTTTGCTTTCGTTGTGAGTGATTCTCGTGTGCAAGTTCGGTACTAGTCTCTCTAGGATTTTCCAGGTGTATATAATCATGTATCTCTCCCGCCTGCGTTCCAGGGAGTACAGGTTCAGGAAATTCAAGCGCTCCTAGTAATTGAGGTGTTTTATCTCCGTTATGCACGCCGTGAAGGTTCTCTGTACATTTTCTAGGTCAGCAATTTCACCTGCCTTGAAAGGTGCTGTTAGTGTGCAGCAATATTCCAGCCTAGATAGAACAAGCGACCTGAAGAGTGTCATCATGGGCTTGGCATCCCTCGTTTTGAAGATTCTCATTATCCATCCTGTCATTTTTCTAGCAGATGCGATTGATACAATGTTATGGTCCTTGAAGATGAGATCCTCCGACATGATCACTCCCAGGTCTTTGACGTTGGTTTTTCGCTCAATTTTGTGGAAGGAATTTGTTTTGTACTCTGATGAAGTTTTAATTTCCTCATGTTTACCATATCGGAGTAATTGAAATTTCTCATCGTTGAACTTCATACTGTTTTCTGCAGCCCACTGAAAGATTTGGTTGATGTCCGCCTGGAGCCTTGCAGTGTCTGCAATGGAAGACACTGTCATGCAGATTCGGGTGTCATCTGCAAAGGAAGACACGGTGCTGTGGCTGACATCCTTGTCTATGTCAGATATGAGGATGAGAAACAAGATGGGAGCGAGTACTGTGCCTTGTGGAACAGAGCTTTTCACCGTAGCCGCCTCAGCCTTTACTCTGTTGACTACTACTCTTTGTGTTCTGTTTGTGAGGAAATTATTGATCCATCTACCAAGTTTTCCTGTTATTCCTTTAGCACGCATTTTGTGCGTTATTACACCATGGTCACACTTGTCGAAGGCTTTTGCAAAGTCTGTAAATATTACATCTGCATACTTTTTGTCTCCTAGTGCAATTTCAGACCTTGTCGTAGTGATCCAGTAGCTGAGACAGACAGGAGCGACCTGCTCTAAACCCATGTTGCCCTGGGTTGTGTAATTGATGGGTATCTAGATGGGTGGCGATCTTGCTTCTCAGAACCCTTTCAAAGATTTTTATGATATGGGATGTTAGTGCTATCGGTCTGTAGTTCTTTGCTATTGCTTTACTGCCCCCTTTGTGGAGTGGGGCTATCTCTGTTGTTTTTAGTAACTGTGGGACGACCCCCGTGTCCATGCTCCCTCTCTATAGGATGGTAAAAGCTCGTGATAGGGGCTTCTTGCAGTTCTTGATGAACACGGAGTTCCATGAGTCTGGCCCTGGGGCAGAGTGCATGGGCATGTCATTTATCGCCTGTTCAAAGTCATTTGGTGTCAGGATAATATCAGATAGGCTTGTGTTAACCAAATTCTGTGGCTCTCTCATAAAAAATTCATTTTGATCTTCGACTCTCAGTCTGGTTAGCGGCTTGCTAAAAACTGAGTCATATTGGGACTTGAGTAGCTCACTCATTTCCTTGCTGTCATCTGTGTAGGACCCATCTTGTTTAAGTAGGGGCCCAATACTGGATGTTGTTCTCGACTTTGATTTGGCATAAGAAAAGAAATACTTTGGGTTTCTTTCGATTTCATATATGGCTTTTAGTCCTTCCCAGGATTCCTGACTCCTATAAGATTCCTTTAGCTTAAGTTCGATGTTTGCAATTTCTCTGACCAGTGACTCTCTACGCATTTCAGATACATTGGCCTCTTTTAGCCGCTCTGTTATTCTTTTCCGTCGCCTGTAAAGGGAGCGCCTGTCTCTTTCTATTTTACATCTACTCCTAGTTTTTCTTAAAGGAATAAGCCTTGAGCATACATCGAGTGCCACCGAGTTTATCTGTTCTAGGCATAAGTTGGGGTCTGTGTTGCTTAGTCTATCTTCCCAGCTTATATCGTTTAAGACTTGGTTTACTTGCTCCCACTTTATGTTCTTGTTATTGAAGTTGAATTTGGTGAAGGCTCCCTCGTGACTAATCTCATTTTGTCGGTCTGGGGCTCCGCGCATACATGTCTGAACCTCGATTATGTTGTGATCTGAGTATATTGTTTTTGATATGGTGACGTTTCGTATCAGATCATCAGTGTTAGTGAAGATGAGGTTTAGTGTATTCTCCAGTCTAGTAGGCTCTATTATTTGCTGGTTTAAGTTGAATTTTGTGCAGAGATTTAAAAGCTCGCGTGTGAGTTCTCGTCAGAGCTGCCTCCTGGTGTTATCACTGCAACAACATTATTTGCTATATTCCTCCATTTTAGGTACCTCATGTTGAAATCCCCCAGGAGCAAGATGTTTGGGGCAGGTGCTGGAAGATTTTCCAGACAGTGGTCAATTTTTGACAGCTGTTCCTGGAATTGCTGGAACGTTTCATCTGGAGGCTTCTAGACTACCACAATGTGACTTCTACAGTGTGACTTCCAAACAATTCTTTGGGGACCATGAAATTGAATAATGTGAGGGTGTGCAACAGGGGGACCGTCTCGCCCCCTTTCTCTTCTGTCTGGTCATCAAGGAGGTCACAGAAGCACTGTCCAGTGAGCTCAGTATCTGGTTCTTGGATGATTGTACCCTAACTGACATTACGGAATCTCTCCTAGAGGACATCAGAAAAATTAAAGACATGGGAGAGAGCCTAGGCCTGTCTTTATACCCCACCAAATGCTAAATAGTTTCTACCAATCGACAGATCATTCAGAATATTAGTGCTGTTTTACCAGGAGCACGAGCCAATGATCCAGTCAACAGCACTCTCCATGGTACTCCTGTTGGGCCCAGTGCCATTGATCTGATCATTAAAAAGAAAATCTCAGACCTCCGGACGATGGAGGGCAGGATGAAAGACAATGATACACATAATGTCTTCTACCTACTCAACAGGTGCCTGTCCATCCAAAACTTACCTACTTCCTGAGACTCTACCCAGCCTTCAGCAATCCAAAATTCAAGGAATGACTACCTCCTTAAGACCATGCTGGAGACTGTATTGAATCTTTCCCTTCAAGATGGACAGTGGTTGCAAGCCTCACTTCCAGTCACTTGGGGGGCTGGGAGTACGCAAATCCTCCGAGATTGCCCTACCAGTTTTCCTATCCTCTTCCATAGCGTCAAACGAGTTAATAAAACCAGTTCTTCCGGACAACCTCAGTGACTCAGCAGGAATACAGAACCCTATCTCTCTCTCTCTCTCTCTCTCTCTCTCTCTCTCTCTCTCTCTCTCTCTCTCTCTCTCTCTCTCTCTCTCTCTCTCTCTCTCGCTCTCTCTCTCTCTCTCTCTCTCTCTCTCTCTCTCTCTCTCTCTCTCTCTCTCTCTCTCTCTCTCTCTCTCTCTCTCTCTCTCTCTCTCTCTCTCTCTCTCTCTCTCTCTCGCTCTCTTTCTCTCCCCCTCTCTCTCTCTCTCTCTTTCTACATATATATATATATATATATATATATATATATATATATATATATATATATATATATATATATATATATATATATATATATATATATATATATATTTTCAACAAGTCGGCCGACTCCCGCCTAGGCAAGGTGACCCAAAAAGAAAGAAAATCCCCAAAAAGAAAATACTTTCATCATCATTCAACACTTTCACCTCACTCACACATAATCACTGTTTTTGCAGAGGTTCCCAGAATACAACGGCTTAGAAGTATATACGTATAAAAATACACAATATATCCCTCCAAATTGCCAATATCTCAAATCCCTCCTTTAGAGTGCAGGCATTGTACTTCCCATTTTCAGGACTCAAGTCCGGTTATATAAAAATAACCGGTTTCCCTGAATCCCTTTACTAAATATTACCCTCCTCACACTCCAACAACTAGTCAGGTTCCAAATACCATTTGTCTCCATTCATTCCTATCTAACACGCTCACGCACGCTTGCTGGAAATCCAAACCCCTCGCCCACAACACCTCCTTTACCCCCTCCCTCCAACCTTTTCGAGGACGACCCCTACCCCGCCTTCCTTCCCCTACAGAATTATACGCTCTCCATGTCATTCTACTTTGATCCATTCTCTCTAAATAACCAAACCACCTCAACAACCCCTCTTCAGCCCTCTGACTAATACTTTTATTAACTCCACACCTTCTCCTAATTTCCACACTCCGAATTTTCTGCATAATATTTACACCACACATTGCCCTTAGACAGGACATCTCCACTGCCTCCAACCGCCTCCTTGCTGCAGCATTTACAACCCAAGCTTCACATCCATATAAGAGTGTTGGTACTACTATACTTTCATACATTCCTTCTTTGCCTCCATAGATAACATTTTTTGCCTCCACATATACCTCAATGCGCCACTCACCTTTTTTCCTTCATCAATTCTATGATTAACCTCATCCTTCATAAATCCATCCGCCGACACGTCAACTCCCAAATATCTGAAAACATTCACTTCTTCCATACTCCTCCTCCCCAATTTGATATCCAATTTTTTTTATCTAAATCATTTGATATCCTCACCACCTTACTTTTTTCTATGTTCACTTTCAACTTTCTACCTTTACACACACTCCTAAATTCGTCCACTAACCTTTGCAATTTTTCTTTAGAAACTCCCTATCATTTACTTCTTTTACAACCCCATCTATAAATATATTAAACAACCATGGTGACATTACACATCCCTGTCTAAGACCTACTTTTACCGGGAAGTATTCTCCCTTTCTTCTACACACCCTAACCTGAGCCTCACTATCCTCATAAAAACTCTTTACAGCATTTAGTAACTTACCACCTATTCCATATACTTGCAACATCTGCCACATTGCTTCCCTAACCACTCTATCATATGCCTTTTCTAAATCCATAAATGCAATAAAAACTTCCCTACCTTTATCTAAATACTGCTCACATATATGCTTCATTGTAAACACTTGATCTACACATCCCCTACCCACTCTAAAGCCTCCTTGCTCATCTGCAATTCTACATTCTGTCTTATCTCTAATTCTTTCAATAATAATCCTACCGTACACTTTTCCTGGTATACTAAGTAAACTTATTCCTCTATAATTTTTACGATCTCTTTTGTCCCCCTTCCCTTTATATAAAGAGACTATACACACTCTCCGCCAATCCCTAGGTACCTTCCCCTCTTTCAAACATTTATTAAACAAAAATACCAACCATTCCAACACTATATCCACTCTCCCTGCTTTTAACATTTCTGTCATGATCCCATCAGTTCCAGCTGCTTTACCCCCTTTCATTCTACGTAATGCCTCACGCACCTCCCACACACTCACATCCTGCTCTTCTTCACTCCTAAAATATGGTATACCTCCCTGGCCAGTGCATGAAATTACCGCCTCCCTTTCTTTGTCGACATTTAAAAGTTCCTCAAAATATTCTCGCCATCTACGTAATACCTCCATCTCCCCATCTACTAACTCCCCTACTCTGTTTTTAACTGACAAATTCATTTGTTCCCTAGGCTTTCTTAACTTGTTTAACTCACTCCAAATTTTTTTCTTATTTTCATTAAAATTTCTTGACAGTACCTCTCCCACTCTATCATCCGCTCTTCTTTTGCACTCTCTCACCACTCTCTTCACCTATGTTTTACTCTCCATATACTCTACTCTTCTTATAACACTTCTGCTTTGTAAATACCTCTCATAAGATACCTTTTTCTCTTTTATCACACCCTTTACTTCGTCATTTCACCAATCACTCCTCTTTCCTCCTGCACCCACCCTCCTATAACCCCAAACTTCTGCCCTCACATTCTGATACTGCATTTTTAAAACTATTCCAACTCTCTTCAACCTCCTCCCCCACCTAGGTGCATATACGCTTACTATAACCCACTTCTCATATCCAACCTTTATTTTACTCCACATAATCCTTGAATTAATACATTTATAATCCCTCTTTTCCTGCCATAGCTTATCCTTCAACATTATTGCTACTCCTTCTTTAGCTCTAACTCTATTAGAAACCCCTGACCTAGTCCCATTTATTCCTCTCCACTGAAACTCACCCACCCCCTTCAGCTTCGTTTCACTTAAATCCAAGACATCCAGCTTCTTCTCATTCATAACATCCACAATCATCTCTTTCTTATCATTCGCACAACATCCACGCACATTCAGACTTCCCACTTTGGCAATTTTCTTATTATTCTTTTAGTAATTATTACAGGAAAAGGGGTTACTAGCCCATTGTTCAAGGCATTTTAGTTGACTTTTACAACACGCATGGCTTACGGAGGAAAGATTCTTATTCCACTTCCCCCTAGATATAAAAGGAAAAGTAATTAGAACAAGAACTAAGATAAAATCAAAGAAAACTCAGATGAGTGTGTATAAATAAACATGTAGATGTATGTGTAGTGTGACCTAAGTGTAAGTAGAAGTAGCAAGACGTACCTGTAATCTTGCATATTTATGAGACAGACAAAAGACACCAGCAATCCTATTAATTCGCTGCCTGACCACGGTAGAGTGCGGTTGTGCTCTGCACCCCTCTGCTGTTTGTAGGCGAGCTCCCTTGTCAGTTACCTGGCTGCAGCGGTGTGAAGTGGTGCTGTCACGCCTCTGTTAACAACATAGGTGCACTGTGATTGTCAAGACGGCGGTTAGTCTGAGACGCCGGATAAATACTGTAGGCATTGAGCTACTTAAAGGAACGATAACGCCTAGTTCTGCGCAAGTCTTATTGCCAAAGATCATCCGGGAGACATATGGCATACAAGATAGTGACTTGTATGGTGTAGCATTAAACGGAGGCCAAAGAATTTTCGTCAAACTGCTATCAGCTACGGTTTATGAATCGTTAGTCACCAGGTTTCAGGACGTAAGTCTTAGCGTCACACCAGCTGTCAGTGTAAGAATGATAGATGTTTCACGGCATTATACGTGGATCAAGTTACGCAACGTTCCCTTTGAGGCGGACGAGGCGGATATAAGGAAAGTTTTTGAGACGTATGAGACGGTGCATTATGCTCAACATAGTACGTGGGCGGCAGGTGCCTATGCTGGTTTTCCAGAGGGTTCTTTCAACCTCAAAATGACTTTGAGGCACCCAATACCGTCCTATGTGTATCTACAAGATTTCAGGACGCAGGTCATGGTAATGTACCCAGGACAACGACGTACGTGCCGCCTATGTGGTGAGTATGATCACATAGCGGCGACCTGTGATAAGCGAAGACGTGTGCCTGGTCCTGTTGTGGACGTCGCAACCCCTGCTTCAAAGGTGGCAGGTGAGAAACAAACATCGGATGGAGGGCGTGGTGTTTTGTGGAGCGAGATAGTGGATCGGGCACACAGGACTGGCGGTGAGTTGGAGTCCCTCCCCCAGCTGCCTGATCAGGTATCGTCTCCTGTGGACAAGGAGGAGCAGCAATTACAGGAGAAGGTTCTTGAGATTGAGGAGGAATTGGTGGAGGTGTTGAAGACTTTGTCACCGCCAGAGAGGGACGTTACATCTGAGCGTGGTGTCATCGAAGAGTCGTCGCTTCCAGAAAGTCGGAGACATGATAATTTGGGACGTGATGATGGTTTGGAGTCGTCCGTTGAATCATTAAACCATTCTCAGGTAGAGGTGGAGGTTCATCGAGAGGCAACATCTGACCAAGACATGTGTAACATGACGGTCACGAGAAAGAGGGCGGCTACGTCAGATTCTGATGACGTCCTTAAGCCTGCACAAAGGCCTGGGAAACAGACTGAGGTGAAGTGTGAAGGTAGTGGTGTAGGTGGTGGTAGCCATGATAGGAGGCACCGGAAGAAGGGGGGAGGGAAAGAGAGCACTCTGAAGGTGTCAAACGTAAATTCAAGCTCTGGAGTTGTAAAGAGTGATGAGAGGAAGCAGGGGTGAAAACTTTAATAGGCCTTAGGTGTATGTCTGTAAATGTTAATGGGTTATGTAGCGGTATGAAGAGAGATTGGTTTCGTAATTCCCTGAATAAATCTAGAGTGGATGTTGTGTTCCTGCAGGAGCACAATTATAAAGAGGGTAGGGTGTTGGAGGTGGCAGGATTTCGAGTAGTTACCCTGCCATCTCCCCGTCTAAAAGGTGGTGTGGGAATTTTAATAAGGGAGACGAGCCCGTTTGTTTTGCAGAGAAGCGAGGGAGGAGGGGAAGGGAGGGTGTTGCGTGTGGATGGGTGGTGGATGGGTAAGCGTGTGTCTTTTGTGAGTGTGTATGCGCCGGCAGAAAATAACATAAAGGTAAAGAATGATTTTGTGTGTGAGGATCTTGTGTTTTTCTTAAGTGCACTGCCAGAGGTGGCGATAGTTGGTGGGGACTGGAATAGTGTAATCAGGGTGGCTGATGTGGACCCAAAAGGGGCTGGATGTATGTCTGTGGCTCTTAGGGATTTATTAAGGGATGTTAGGTTACGTGATGCCTTCGGGGGGGCGGTGTGGGAGAATGAATATACGTTTGTTAGGAGTGGATATGCTGCGAGACTAGATAGAGTGTATCTTTCCCAGGGAGTGGATGTGAAATCTTTCAGTACTGTTGAGGCTACAATGTCAGATCATAGGGCAGTGGTGGTGGAGGTTGGGTGGGGGACGCTCGCGGACATATATAGAAGTTATTGGAAATTAAATATAAGTGTGATAGGTGATGAGGAGGGGTTGGAGGGGTTTTCAGTCCTATGGAGGGAGCTTAGTGTGGAAGAACAGGGAGTGGATGACATTGTGACATGGTGGGATAGTGTTGCAAAGGAAAGGATTAGAAAGTTTTATGTGAGAGAAGGAAAACGTATTAATAATTTAAAATATGGACTGGCTAACTATTTAGAGGATAGGTTAAGAGGTTGCTATGGGCGGGGGGTGGGGGGCATAATTTTCCTATGGATGAAATAGCTGAAATAAAGAGGAGGTTGAGAGTGTTGCAAAATGAAAGGTTTCAAGCTGTAAGGGTGCAGGCAGGGGTGGAAGAAATGCTTTGGGGCGACAAGCCGTCAGCGTGTGTTTTGCGGCATCAAAAGCAAAGGCAGGCGGTGACAGCTATCCCATGTTTAGAGGTAACGGAGATGGTTGGGAATTATAGAGCAGGGCAGGAGATACGAACCACGAAGGGGATGTGTGCGTATGCTGAGACTTGGTACGAGAAGTACTGGAACAGTGAAGGGGAAGGGTGACGTGGCGTTGGACAAGGTGTGTACGTATGTGATAGAAAGGCTTTAGGTGGGACTATTACGGCAGAGGAAATAGAGAATGCGTTAAGGGGAATGAGGAAGGGGAAAGCGCCGGGTATTGACGGTCTCCCAGTAGAATTTTATTTACAACATTGGACGTTAATAAGGGGATTTATAGTTAGGTTATTTAATCGTATGAAGGAGAAGGGTAAGTTG
>NC_091362.1:4914483-4921983 GCF_038502225.1 Cherax quadricarinatus
TCCCTGATTCATTGCAGTGCCTTCCCTGCTATGCCTGCTTGGTCCTCCAGTTTTTGCACTAATCTCTTGTGTGGAACTGTGTCAAACGCCTTCTTGCAGTCCAAGAAAATGCAATCCACCCACCCCTCTGTGTGTGTGTGTGTGTGTGTGTGTGTGCATATGTGTGTGTGTATGTTGTGAGTGTGCATGTTGTGAGTGTGCATGTGTGTTTGTGTACTCACCTAATTGTACTCACCTAATTGTGGTTGCAGGGGTCGAGACTCAGCTCCTGGCCCCGCCTCTTCACTGATCGCTACTGGGTCCTCTCTCTCTCTGCTTCCTGAGCTTTGTCATACCTCTTCTTAAAACTATGTATGGTTCCTGCCTCCACTACTTCACTTGCTAGGCTATTCCACTTGCTGACAACTCTATGACTGAAGAAATACTTCCTAACGTCCCTGTGACTCGTCTGAGTCTTCAGCTTCCAGTTTTGACCCCTTGTCCCTGTGTCCCCTCTCTGGAACATCCTATCTCTGTCCACCTTGTCTATTCCTCGCAGTATCTAGTATGTCGTTATCATGTCTCCCCTGACCCTTCTGTCCTCCAGTGTCGTCAGTCCGATTTCCCTTAACCTTTCCTCGTACGACATTCCCTTGAGCTCTGGGACTAGCCTTGTTGCAAACCTTTGTACTTTCTCTAACTTCTTGACGTGCTTGACCAGGTGTGGGTTCCAGACTGGTGCTGCATACTCCAGTATGGGCCTAACATACAGTGTACAGTGTCTTGAACGATTCCTTATTAAGGTATCGGAACGCTATTCTCAGGTTTGCCAGGCGCCCGTATGCTGCAGCAGTTATTTGGTTGATGTGTGCCTCCGGTGATGTGCTCGGTGTTATGGTCACCCCAAGGTCTTTCTCCCTGACTGAGGTCTGTAGTCTTTGTCCACCTAGCCTATACTCTGTCTGCGGTCTTCTTTGCCCCTCCCCAATCTTCATGACTTTGCATTTGGCTGGATTGAATTCGAGAAGCCAGTTACTGGACCACATGTCCAGCCTGTCCAGGTCTCTTTGCAGTCCTGCCTCATCCTCGTCCGATTTAATTCTTCTCATCAACTTCACGTCATCTGCGAACAGGGACACTTCAGAGTCTATTCCTTCCATCATGTCGTTCACATATATCAAAAATAGCACTTGTCCTAGAACTGACCTCTGTGGGACCCCGCTCGTAACAGGCGCCCACTGTGATACCTCTTCACGTACCATGACTCGTTGCTGCCTCCCTGTCAGGTATTCCCTTATCCACTGCAGTGCCCTCCCTTTTACATGCGCCTGATCCTCCAACTTCTTCACTAATCTCTTGTGGGGAACTGTGTCAAAGGCCTTCCTGCAGTCTAGGAAAACGCAATCTACCCACCCCTCTCTCTCGTGTCTTACTTCTGTTACCTTGTCATAAAACTCCAGGAGGTTTGTGATACAGGATTTGCCTTCCATGAACCCATGCTGGTTTTCATTTATAATCTTGTTCCTTTCCAGGTGTTCGACCACTCTCCTCCTGATAATCTTCTCCATGACTTTGCACACAATACATGTCAGAGACACAGGTCTGTAGTTTAGTGCCTCGTTTCTGTTTCCTTTCTTAAATATGGGGACTACATTAGCTGTCTTCCATTTCTCAGGTAGTTGCCCAGTTTCAAGGGATGTGTTGAAGATTGTGGTTAGAGGCACGCACAGCATCTCTGCTCCTTCTCTAAGGACCCATGGGGAGATGTTGTTCGGTCCCATCGCTTTTGAGGTGTCAAGGTCACTTAAGAGCTTCTTCACCTCCTCCTCAGTTGTTCGTATGTCATCCAACACTTGTTGGTATATTCCCTCTTGATGTTCCCTTCTGTGCTGTCTTCCCACAGCCCTTCCTGTCTCTACTGTAAAAACTTCCTTAAATCTCCTGTTCAGCTCCTCACATACCTCCTGATCATTTCTTGTGAGTTCTCCACCTTCTGTCCTTAATCTGATCACCTGGTCTTTGACTGTTGTCTTCCTCCTGATGTGGCTATACAACAGTTTCGGGTCAGTCTTGATTCTCGATGCTATGTCATTTTCATACTGTCGCTGGGCCTCCCTCCTTACCTGTGCGTAGTCATTCCTGGCTCTGCGACTGATCTCCCTATTTTCGTGTGTTCTCTGCCTTCTGTACTTTTTCCATTCTCTATTGCACTTTGTTTTTGCCTCCTTACATCGTCGGGTAAACCAGGGGCTCGTTCTGGTCTTCCCGTTGTTACTGTTGCCCTTGGGAATAAACTTTTCCACTGCCTCCTTGCATTTTGTTGTTACATATTCCATCATTTCATTTACTGGCTTTCCTGCCAGTTCTCTGTCCCACACATACACACACATACACACTGTGTGTGTATGTATGTGTGTGTGTGTGTGTGTGTGTGTGTGTGTGTGTGTGTGTGTGTGTGCGTGTGTGTGTGTGTCTATGTGTGTGTGTGTGTATGTATGTGTGTACTCACCCATTTGTACTCACCTGTTTGTGGTTACAGGGGTCGAGTCACAGCTCTTGGCCCCGCCTCTTCACTGATCATTACTAGGTCACTCCCTCTCTGCTTCATGAGCTTTATCAAACCTTGTCTTAAAACTATGTATGTGTGTGTGTGTGCATAATTACCTTTATCAATTATAATTTGCCTATGTTTCATTCGGGTTTTTCCTCTTTTTATTTACATAATCTCCAGAGATATTTCCTTTGATTGTTACATCTCAGCTTCCTCACTTTCCCTAAAACTTTCAGCATTTTGTTACACTCTGTAGTCTTCACGAGACCTCATTACGCTTTCTTATATGGCATTTATATAAATTCAGTTCAGTCATCCATCTATTCCTCCATTTGCTTAATGTATACAAATCTCCCTTTAAAGAATTAATTGTTATCATTATTTTTCATTTTACCTAGGATTTTTTTATTCGTCCGTGATGTTAATGTTTATTAATAGTTTGCATTTTATTCTTCCTAAATTTGGCAATTTACTAAATAATCTTTCACGGGAAACTCAGTCAAAATCTTTCCTGATGTCTAAATAAATGTAGTCCTCCCATATGTTTCTTTCTTGAAAAATTTGGGTGACTTGTAATAACGTAGTAGCTTTATTATACATAAATTTGTAAATCGGAAACAAGTTGTTTACCAGATGTTTTTTTCTCCTCTCCAAGTATTTTATTCGCTTTCTCTCAGCTATACTTGTCAGCACAACTGGCCTATAGTTTAAGAGGTCTTTCAAGTTTGGTTTTATAAATATTGGCACAATGTGAGCAAGCTTATATGTGTGACAGTATACTCTCTTGTAATTAAATCCTTGAAAAAGAAAATAATTCAAAGTTAAGAGCATAATCTTCTTCACAGTGTTTTGAAGCCCTGGGTAATATTCTGTTCGGTTTTATTGTTGCTTTTATTCCCAGTATCCCTAAATATTTTCTCTATTTCCTGTTTACTTATTTGAATTTCCTCCATTTAAGCTATTTGTTTGAGACTCAAAGACTTATTTTTAAAATATCACTTGAAAATTTCTGCTTAATAAGTCCATTATTTCCTTCTCAACTTCAATGAATTTCTCATTTTTTTTTTTTTTTGTACTTTTTGTCTTTAACATTTCGTTTACTTTTTACATACTTGAATAAAAGAATTTCTTCCACCTTCCTCTTGTCTTCTGCTTTTCAAAGTTTCTTTCTTCCTGTATTTTTTATTTATTTTTGTATTTTTGGCCTGGATGAATTTTTTGACAAGTTTTTTGATTGGTCAGTTTCCTACAATAGTTCAAAGTTTTTTTCTCTTGTCATAGCTCCCCAGCACCTTCCACTAAATTATTTTGTATTATTTTTATTTTCCTCCTTTTCTAAATAAATTTATTCCATTTTTATAAATGTTACAAAATTTTTTGTACAAATTATTCAAATCTGTCCCGTGTATTATTATATCTGATTTCATTTCTCTGAAATGCTATATTCTCATAATATTTTTCTTTCTAATCATCTAATCGTTCCTGTTTAATGTATTTTCCTTTCCACTTCCTGACTCATAATTAAGAGCAAATGGCAGGATATAAATACAGTGGACCCCCGCTTAACGATCACCTCCAAATGCGACCAATTATGTAAGTGTATTTATGTAAGTGCGTTTGTACGTGTATGTTTGGGGGTCTGAAATGGACTAATCTACTTCACAATATTCCTTATGGGAAAAAATTCGGTCAGTACTGGCACCTGAACATACTACTGGAATGAAAAAAGTTCGTTAACCGGGGGTCCACTGTAGTTTAATCTGGAAACTTTTTCTCTCTTGTAGTAAATACTAAATCTAATGTTGATAGTGTGATGCCTTCTGCTCGTGTCGCTTCATTTATATGTTGATGCGTCAAAAAATACTGTCATTACGTTTCGGAATTCAGTTAAGCATTTAGGTGCAGCTCTAGCTTCATGTGCAGCTCAGGTTAATGCTACATAGTTAACATGTGCAGCTCAGGTTAATGCTACATAGTTAACATGTGCAGCTCAGGTTAATGCTACATAGTTAACATGTGCAGCTCAGGTTAATGCTACATAGTTAACATGTGCAGCTCAGGTTAATGCTACATAGTTAACATGTGCAGCTCAGGTTAATGCTACATAGTTAACATGTGCAGCTCAGGTTAATGCTACATAGTTAACATGTGCAGCTCAGGTTAATGCTACATAGTTAACATGTGCAGCTCAGGTTAATGCTACATAGTTAACATGTGCAGCTCAGGTTAATGCTACATAGTTAACATGTGCAGCTCAGGTTAATGCTACATAGTTAACATGTGCAGCTCAGGTTAATGCTACATAGTTAACATGTGCAGCTCAGGTTAATGCTACATAGTTAACATGTGCAGCTCAGGTTAATGCTACATAGTTAACATGTGCAGCTCAGGTTAATGCTACATAGTTAACATGTGCAGCTCAGGTTAATGCTACATAGTTAACATGTGCAGCTCAGGTTAATGCTACATAGTTAACATGTGCAGCTCAGGTTAATGCTACATAGTTAACATGTGCAGCTCAGGTTAATGCTACATAGTTAACATGTGCAGCTCAGGTTAATGCTACATAGTTAACATGTGCAGCTCAGGTTAATGCTACATAGTTAACATGTGCAGCTCAGGTTAATGCTACATAGTTAACATGTGCAGCTCAGGTTAATGCTACATAGTTAACATGTGCAGCTCAGGTTAATGCTACATAGTTAACATGTGCAGCTCAGGTTAATGCTACATAGTTAACATGTGCAGCTCAGGTTAATGCTACATAGTTAACATGTGCAGCTCAGGTTAATGCTACATAGTTAACATGTGCAGCTCAGGTTAATGCTACATAGTTAACATGTGCAGCTCAGGTTAATGCTACATAGTTAACATGTGCAGCTCAGGTTAATGCTACATAGTTAACATGTGCAGCTCAGGTTAATGCTACATAGTTAACATGTGCAGCTCAGGTTAATGCTACATAGTTAACATGTGCAGCTCAGGTTAATGCTACATAGTTAACATGTGCAGCTCAGGTTAATGCTACATAGTTAACATGTGCAGCTCAGGTTAATGCTACATAGTTAACATGTGCAGCTCAGGTTAATGCTACATAGTTAACATGTGCAGCTCAGGTTAATGCTACATAGTTAACATGTGCAGCTCAGGTTAATGCTACATAGTTAACATGTGCAGCTCAGGTTAATGCTACATAGTTAACATGTGCAGCTCAGGTTAATGCTACATAGTTAACATGTGCAGCTCAGGTTAATGCTACATAGTTAACATGTGCAGCTCAGGTTAATGCTACATAGTTAACATGTGCAGCTCAGGTTAATGCTACATAGTTAACATGTGCAGCTCAGGTTAATGCTACATAGTTAACATGTGCAGCTCAGGTTAATGCTACATAGTTAACATGTGCAGCTCAGGTTAATGCTACATAGTTAACATGTGCAGCTCAGGTTAATGCTACATAGTTAACATGTGCAGCTCAGGTTAATGCTACATAGTTAAAATCTACAATCAAACTATTTCTTTTTTTCCTTTCCACTGTCACGCTTTATAAATAATTCAATTTGTATATTGTGAAATTATTTATTTTATCAGATTTCTCTTTCTCTCTCTCTCTCTTTCCTGAGTTTCATTAATCGGTGGGTCGTATACGTTATATATTATGAGTGTCTCATGTTTTCTTTGGATTTTTTTTTTACTAATTTTTTTGGCGTTGTGAATTTCAGTTTTCTCAATATATATTATTTTTACTAATATTGACACTCCGTTATTTACACTGAAATGATACCACTGAATATTACCTCGTTTGTTAGGTAAGACACATATGCAACAGTTAGACAACTTTATTCCGAAACGTTTCGCCTACACAGTAGGCTTCTTCAGTCGAATACAGAAAATAGGCAGGAACAGTAGAGATGTGAAGACGATGTAATCAGTCCATCAGCCTTGTAGTCGTAGAATTTGAGGTTGTCAGTCCCTCGGCCTGACTATGGAACTGAACTTCTCCAGGCCGAGGGACTGACAACCTCAAATTCTACGACTACAAGGCTGATGGACTGATTACATCGTTTTCACATCTCTACTGTTCCTGCCTATTTTCTGTATTCGACTGAAGAAGCCTACTGTGTAGGCGAAACGTTTCGGAATAAAGTTGTCTAACTGTTGCATATGTGTCTTACCTAACAACCTGTCGGTATTGTATACCATTTTGATGTTCATTACCTCGTTTAAAACTTGGTTTTCTTGTAGTCTCTGAATTATGACAGACTATGTCATATTTCTTTTCATGTAAAATGTCCCTTATTTCTAACATTATTGATATTATTCCAACTATATCACAGTACTAAATATTTACGCATGTGTTTACCTCACTAATTCTCCCTTTTCCATTTTTTTTACAGTGTTCGTTTCTTCCAAAAACCATCCAATAAGTTGTCAGGGTTCTAATTACTCAGGGGAAAGCTTCTTTTCTCACTTACGTCAATCCTCGTTTAACCTCTTCGGCGGTTTTTATGTAGTTCTGTGATTTTCACTCAATTTTCATTGGAAATTCTTGTCTGGTTTGTATATCCTTATATCCTTCAACTTTATTAATTTCTCCTAGCTTTCTTTATCAATTCTATTTTATGTTTCGTCAATCTGTTTTAATGTTTTCCAACTCCTCTGTAACCCACTATGTGCTATTCAATGCAAAAATCAATCATTCATTTTTTTCACCTCATTCGTTTGTTGTTCTTTGGTTCTTTATGTTCTTAATTTTGTTTATTTTTTATGTACAGTCAAAAACCGTAACTAGTCAAGTCTCCCTCAGAATTTTATAATCATTTGTAATGATCTTTTTCAAAATAAGAAAATAATGCTTTTTAGTTATTACCACCTATTGTGTGTGTGTGTGTGTGTGTGTGTGTGTGTGTGTGTGTGTGTGTGTGTGTGTGTGTGTGTGTGTGTGTGTGTGTGTGTGTGTGTGTATGGTT
>NC_091362.1:4926983-4961983 GCF_038502225.1 Cherax quadricarinatus
ACACCTGGTTTTAACATTTCTATCTTTATCCCATCAATCCCAGCTGCCTTAGCCCCTTTCATTCTACCCACTGCCTCACGAACTTCCCCCACACTCACAACTGGCTCTTCCTCACTCCCACAAGATGTTATTCCTCATTGGTGTATACACGAAATCACAGCTTCCCTATCTTCATCAACATTTAACAATTCCTCAAAATATTCCCTCCATCTTCCCGATACCTCTAACTCTCCATTTAATAACTCTCTTTTCCTACATTTAACTATCAAATCCATTTGCTCTCTAGGCTTCCTCACCTTATTTATCTCACTCCAAAACTTTTTCTTATCTTCAAAAAAATTTGTTGATAACATCTCACCCACTCTCTCATTTGTTCTCTTTTTATATTGCTTCACCTGTCTCTTAACCTCTCTTTTCCTCTCCATATACTCCTCCTCCCTTGCATTATTTCTACTTTGTAAAATCCTCTCGTATGCTATCTTATTCTTTGTTACCTATCTCTTTACATCATCATTCCACCAATTACTCTCTTCTTCCCCCCCGCACCCACTTTCCTGTAACCACAAACTTCTGAACTCTCTAACACTACATACTTAAACGTACCCCATATATCTTCATCCCTATTGCCTATACTCTCACTAGCCCATCTATCCTCCAGTAGTTGTTTGTATCTTACCCTAACTGCTTCCTGCTTTAGCTTATAAACCTTCACCTGTCTCTTACCTGCTGCTTCCATTTTCATTGTATCTCATCTAGCTTTTACTCTCACTATAGCTACAAGTAAAAAGTGATCTGATATATCTGTGGCCCCTCTATACATCTTGAAGTCTACCCAACAGTTTTTTATCTACCAATAGGAAGTCCAACAAACTACTGTCATTACGCCCTCCATCATATCTTGTATACTTATTTATCGTGTTATTATTATTATTATTATTCATTTAGAGTAATCCGTAAATAATGAAAAATTCATTATCATTCATTCAATGGATGCCTTGCCAGAAGGCAGATGCCACAGTGTAAATGACCCTTTGAGCCGTCGTATCCCTACCCATCTTTCAAAGTGCAGACATTCTACTTCCCACATTCAGGGCTCAAATCCGGCTAACACTCCAACCTTGTTCACATTCCAACAGCACGGTTAATTTCTAAAATTTCTTATTTCAACTCACCCTGATCTCTCTGCCATACACACAGTTCACGTATCCCTAAGACTCTTTCACTTAAAATTCCAAACCTTCACATTCTCCTTCTAGCTTTTCCTGGGACGAACAATACCTATTTTTTCTTCCATTCCGGATATATACATCCGCCTCGTTATTCTATCCTGTTCCAACCTCTCTAAATACCTAAACCACATCAACAATCCCTCCTTCAACTACTGGGTAATGCCTTCCCAAACCTCACACTGCCATGTATTTTTTTTATCCGAATACTCTGTACATTATTTACACTTCACATAGGTCTCAAACATGACTCCTTCACTTACTCTAGCCTTCTCGCTGCAATACTAACTCATGCGTCACACACGTTTAAAATTATTAGCACCACTGTACATTCCTCTTTTTTGTCACCATAGGCGAAATTTTTCTCTACACACATCGCAATAACTCCTACTTTTATACCCATCGTCTGTTCTGGTTCTGTTGTTCACCTCGTATTTCATAGTCCAATCTGCCGACACTTCCACTACCAGATATCTAAATATATTTACTGAGTACATACTTTCTCCTTCCAATTTGATATACAGTTTTTTTTCCTAATTTTTTGTTACTCTCATCAACCTGTCTTTCCTGTATTTCAGCATGATTGTTGCAAGCTCCAGTTCGAATCCCTTCAAATCCATTCTCAATAACGTACAAAATCGTAATAACATTATTGTAGGAATCTCACGGGATGGACAGAATTTAAATCCATACACTGTTTCGTTGACACTCCATCCCAAAAATGTCAACAAACCTCTGCAACTTCTCTTCAAAATCCCTAAATATCCGAGCCATCTGCAAAAAGCAACTGTGACAACGTCCACTGTTAATAAGATTCATTATCTTTTAATCCCACACCTTTTCTCAACACCCATGCATTTACTTCCTTTACAATCCCATCCATAAATATATTAGACAACCAGGGGTGACATCACTCATCCCTCTCTAAGGACTACTCTTACTGCACACTGGTCCTCTGTTCTCTTACGTACTCTAAATCGAGCTTCGCTGCTCATCAAAAAGTCTTTACTGCTTTAGATCACATATTCCATTATTTGTAACGTCTGCCACATGACTTCACAATCAGCCCTATCATTTGCCTTTTCTAAGTCTATAAATGCGACTGACATTTCCTTACCCTTATCTAAGTATTGTTCACTTACATGCGTCATTGTCGTTTCTTGGTCTACATGTCTCCTACCCTTCCAAAATCTTCTCTGTTTTTTTTGCAATCCTTTCTGTCTTAATCATATAGCTCTAACGTTTTCTCTTTTCTTCTTTTCCTGTATCCGAAGGAACCATTCATGCTCTCTGCTGATCACTTGATATTTTTTCCTTTTTTTGATTCATATAAGGAACAAATACACCAACCACTCCAAAACTATATCCACGACTACTTCTAACATCTGTCTTAATCCCATCTGTTCCAGCTGCTTTATCTAGCTATTGCTACTTGCATTTTCCCAATAATCGCCTATGGCTTTGCCTTACTCCCACCAGATGTTATTCCTCCCTGCCCAAGGCATGCAAACACCGCCTCCTTTCCATCTTTAACATTTAACCATTTGGAATATTTTCTCCGTTTTTCTATTGTCTCCCAGTCCCAATATAACGTCTCATCTCTTCCATTTATAAGTGGCAAGACTGCTTGCTCTGCAGAATTTCTTAAATTATTAAACTCTTTCCAAAACTGTTTTTTATTATCCTCAGAGTTTACTGGAAACGACTCACCCATTCTCTCAATGGCTATTCTTTTGCACTTCTTCATCAATTTCCTTTTTACACACTTTTCCTTCTATATACTAAGCCTTTCGTAAGCCATTTTTATATTGCAAAAACTTCTCATATGCTAACTTTTTGTAACTTACAGCCCTCTTTACGTCATTATTCTTCTAATAATTCCTTTTCCCTCCCACACCCACCCTCCTCTACCCACAAATTTTGCTGCACACTCTAGCACTACTTTCTTTAGTCAACGCCATACATCTTCGATCTCCTCTTATTTGTATTCTGTCTACGCCACCTTTTCACTAAAAGTTGCTAATGTCTTCCATTAACTGTCTCCATCTTTAGTTTATTTACTCTTTTACCAACCGACGCCATTCTCCTTATACTTCATCTATCTTTTTCTCTACTTACCACCAAATAATGACCTGTAGAATCAGTCTCTCTTCTAAAGAATTACTCAAGTATGCATCCAACTATCGTAATATAGAAACTGCTGTCACTGCACACTACATCACATCTTGTGAATTTATTTACCCTCTTTTCCCTAAAATACGAATAACCAGTTATTAAACCCATTTCTACACATAATTCAATTAGAGGCCTCTCATTATTATTTACCTTTAACACTTCAAACTTGCTTACTCTGCCCTCTATAGTAGTCTCTCCCTCTTTAGACACAATTATATTTTCACTTGGTTCTAAACTCTCTGAATCTAACATCATTACTTCTTCTTTAGGTCTAGTTCTCTCAGTTACGTCTGATTTAACCTCATTTACTCGCCTCCGTCGATATACTCTCACTCCAATTAACTTTTTGTCGCTCTCTTCAAAGCTTTGACATTTAGTTCTCCCTCACCGTCTATGTTCCACCTTCGTACACTCAAACAACCCAGCCTCAAGATTCCATGCATTGAGTTTACCCTCACCCATGCTTTGTTTACCCTCACCCAGGTAGAAAAAAACCACCGTTTACCCTCACCCAGGTAAAATCCAGGTAAAACCCTTACCCAGGTAAAAAAAAAACACTGTTTACCCTCACCCAGGCAAAAAAAAACACTGTTTACCCTCACTCAGGTAAGAAAAACTGTTAACCTTCACCCAGGTAAAAAAAACACTGTTTACCCTCACCCAGATAAAAAAAAAACACTGTTTACCCTCACCCAGATAAAAAAAACACTGTTTACCCTCACCCAGATAAAAAAAAACACTGTTTACCCTCACCCAGATAAAAAAAAACACTGTTTACCCTCACCCAGATAAAAAAAACATTGTT
The DNA here is from genome assembly GCF_038502225.1 of Cherax quadricarinatus. NCBI lineage: Eukaryota > Metazoa > Arthropoda > Malacostraca > Decapoda > Parastacidae > Cherax > Cherax quadricarinatus. The sequence continues at coordinate 4,931,190 of NC_091362.1, forward strand.
TACCCTCACCCAGATTCAGGGTCCTCCGTTTAAATGTAAGAGTGTAAGACAATCTTCATCGAGAAATTACCACAAAGAATACTCATTAATCAAGATAAACGACAGTGAGCCTTCTCCAAAACGACAGTGAGAAAGACGCAATGTCTACAGTGAAATATTTCACTGCATAGCTCAAGAAATCGTAATGACACGATTGCAAACCAACCATACCCCCGGCCGGGATTGAACCCGCGGTCATAGAGTCTCAAAACTCCAGCCCGTCGCGTTAGCTGGAGTTTTGAGACTCTACGGCCGCGGGTTCAATCCCGGCCGGGGGTATGGTTGGTTTCACTGCATAGTATCTTTCTAACTATCTATTGACTCACGCTGTTGTTTTGTCAAAAAAACATCGGCTACTCAGTGAGAAATCAGTATATGTGTTTTACATTTTATACACAGCTACTGTCTTAGCTTCTGCAGCAACGATTGGTTTACCAGAGCGCAAATTCAGCGGTAAAATAACTACGCGTTAAACAATCTGAAAATTTCGAAAACATTATATTTCAATGACGCAAAAAATAATATGCTGACATTAGATAAGTTTTAAGGGGATTAATTCATATTACATAAAATAAGAGCATTTTCCAAATCATATTCGACTTAATTGGCTAGTGAGGCTACAAAGCACAACGTATACACAGGGGAGTGTGTGTGTGTGTGTGTGTGTGTGTGTGTGTGTGTGTGTGTGAGTACTCACCTAGTTGAGGTTGCGAGGGTCAAGTCCGAGCTCCTAGCCCCGCCTCTTCACAGGTCGCTACTAGATCACTCTCCCTGAACCGTGAGCTTTATCGTACCTCTGCTTAAAGCTATGTATGGATCCTGCCTCCACTACATCGCTTTCCAAACTATTCCACTTCATGACTACTCTGTGGCTGAAGAAATACTTCCTAACATCCCTGTGATTCATCTGTGTCTTCAACTTCCAACTGTGTCCCCTTGTTGCTGTGTCCCATCTCTGAAACATCCTGTCTTTGTCCACCTTGTCAATTCCTCTCAGTATTTTTTATGTCGTTACCATGTCCCCCTATCTCTCCTGTCCTACAGTGTCGTCAGGTTGATTTCCCTTAACCTCTCCACGTAGGACATACCTCTTAGCTCTGGGACTAGTCTTGTTGCAAACCTTTGCACTTTCTCTAGTTTCTTTACGTGCTTGGCTAGGTGTGGGTTCCAAACTGGTGCCGCATACTCCAATATGGGCCTAACGTACACGGTGTACAGGGTCCTGAACGATTCCTTATTAAGATGTCGAAATGCTGTTCTGAGGTTTGCTAGGCGCCCATATGCTGCAGCAGTTATTTGGTTGATGTGCGCTTCAGGAGATGTGCCTGGTGTTATACTCACCCTAAGATATTTTTCCTTGAGCAAGGTTTGTAGTCTCTTGCCCCCCTAGACTGTACTCCGTCTGCGGTCTTCTTTGCCTTTCCACAATCTTCATGACTCTGCACTTGGTGGGGTTGAACTCCAGAAGCCAATTGCTGGACCAGGTCTGCAGCCTGTACAGATCTCTTTGTAGTTCTGCCTGGTCTTCGATCGAATGAATTCTTCTCATCAACTTCACGTCATCTGCAAACAGGGACACTTCGGATTCTATTCCTTCCATCATGTCGTTCACAAACACCAGAAATAGCACTGGTCCTAGAACTAACCTCTGTGGGACCCCGCTGGTCACAGGGGCCCACTCTGACACCTCGCCACGTATCATGACTCGCTGCTGTCTTCCTGACAAGTATTCCCTAATCCATTGTAGTGCCTTCCCTGTTATCCCTGCTTGGTCCTCCAGTTTTTGCACTAATCTCTTGTGTGGAACTGTGTCAAACGCCTTCTTGCAGTCCAAGAAAATGCAATCCACCCACCCCTCTCTCTCTTGTCTTACTGTTGTCACCCTGTCATAGAACTGCAGTAGGTTTGTGACAGAGGATTTCCCGTCCCTGAAACCATGTTGGCTGCTGTTGATGAGATCGCTTTCCAGACTATTCCACTTCCTGACAACTCTATGACTGAAGAAATACTTCCTAACATCCCTTTGACTCATCTGATTCTTCAACTTCCAATTGTGACCCCTTGTTTCTGTGTCCCCTCCGTGGAACATCGTGTCTCTGTCCACTTCAAATCCTCGCAATATATCATATGTCGTTGTCATGTCTCCCTTAACCCTCCTATCCTCCAGTGTCGCCAGGCCGATTTCCCTTAACCTTTCTTGGTAGGACATTTCCCTTAGCTCTGGGACTAGTCTTGTTGCAAGCCTTTGCACTTTCTCTAATTTCTTGACGTGCTTGACCAGGTGTGGGTTCCACACTGGTGCTGCATGCTCCAATATGGGCCTAACGTACACGGTGCACAGAGTCTTGAACGATTCCTTACTGAGGTATTGGAACGCTATTAGGTTTGCCAGGCGCCCATATGCTGAAGCAGTTATGTGGTTGACGTGCGCCTCAGGAGATGTGCTCGGTATTATACTCACCCCTTTTCCTTGAGTAAGGTTTGCAGTCTTTGGTCACGTAGTCTATGCCTTTTCTGCGGTCTTCTTTGCTCTTCCCCGATCTACATGACTTTGCATTTGACAGGGCTAAATTAGAAAAGCCAGTTGCTGAACCAGGCTTGCTGCCTGTCCAGATCCCTTTGTAGTCCTGCCTGATCCTCATCCGATTTAATTCTCCTCATAAACTTCACATCATCTGCAAACAGGGACACTTCTGAGTGTATCCCTTCCGTCTTGTCATTCACATATACCAAAAACAGCACTAGTCCTAGCACTGACCCCTATGGATCCCCACTCAACAGGTACCATGTCTCGTTGTGGCCTCCCTGTCAGGTATTCTCTGATCCATTGCAGTGCCCTTCCTGTTATGCATATCTGGTCCTCTAGGTTTTGCCCTAATCTCTTGTTAGTAACTGTGTCGAAGGCCTTCCTGTAGTCCAAGAAAATCCAATCTACCCACCCCTCTCTCTCGTGTCTTACTTCCGTTACCTTGTTGTAAATCTCCAGTAGGTTAGTGACAAAGGATTTTCCTTCCTTGAATCCGTGCTGGATGTCGTTTATAAGCTTGTTCCTCCTGATAATTTTTCTCCAAGACTTTGCGACACTGGTCTGTAGTTTAGTGCCTCGTGTCTGTCTTTCTTAAAAATGGGGACTATATTTGCCCTCTTCCATACCTCGGGTAGTTGCCCAGTTTCAATGAATGTTTTGAAATTTTTTCTTAGTGGCACATTCAGCGTCTCTGCTCCCTCACTAAGGACCCAAGGAGAGATGATGTCCGTTTCCACCACTTTTGAGGTATCAGTTTTACTTAGCAGCTTCTTTACCTCGTCCTCGGTTGTATGTATTTCATCCAGCACTTGTTGGTATATCCCTTGTTGGTGTATCCCCCTATTCTGACTTCCCGGAGTCCTTTGTCTCCACTGTAAATTCTTCCTTAAATCTCATGTTGAGCTCCTCAAATAATTCTTGGCCGTTTCTTGTGAGCTCTGCATCTTCCTTCCTCAGCCTGATTACCTGGTCCTTGACTGTTATCTTCCTCCTTATGTGGCTATACCACAGCTCCAGGTAACACTTGACTTTTGATGCTATGTCATTTTCATACTGTCGCTGCACATCCCTCCTTATCTGTGCATACTCGTTTCTAACTCTTCAAGTATTCTCTTCATTTTCCTGGGTCCTTTGTTTTCTGTACTTTATCGATTCTCTAGCACACTTAATTTTTGCCTCCCTACACCTTTGGGTAAACCAAGAGTTCGTTCAGTTCTTCCCATTATTTCTATTGCTCTTGGAAACAAGCCTCTCTTCTGCCTCCTTGTATTTTGTTGTCATGTAGTCCATCATTTTGTTTACTGATTTTCCTACCAATTCTCATTCCCACTGAACCTCCTGCAGGAAGTTCTTCATGCCTGTGTAGTCCCCCTATTTGTAGATTGGCTTTCTCCATCCTACTCCTGTTACCCTCTCCACTTGTACCTCTTGTATATATTCAAAGCTCATAACCACATGATCACTAGCACCGATGGGCCATTCATAAATGATGTCCTCGATGTCCGAGCTACTCAGGGTGAATATAAGGTCCAGAGTTGCTGGTTCATCTGCACCTCTCTCTCTCTGGTAGTGTCTCTAACATGTTGGTGCATGATGTTTTCCAGTAACACATCCATTATCTTGGCTCTCCATGTTTTGGGACTCCCATGTGGCTCCAGGTTTTCCAAGTCAACCTCCTTGTGATTGAAATCATCCATAGCTAGTAACTTCGCTTTACCCATGTGAGCTCTTCTGTCCACCTCAGCTAGTGTGTCCATCATTGCTCTTCTGCTCCCTTCATATTCTTCTCTTGGCCTTCTGTAGTTCTGTGGTGGGTTGTACATCACTGCCATCATCACCTTATGTTCTCCAGACTGAATTGTACCTATTATGTAGTCTCTTTCGCCCATTTCATCCATTTCCTTAAATCCCCATCGGTTTTTAATGAGCAGTTTAACTCCTCCTTTCCCCTCTCCTCCCTCTATCTTTCCTCAGGATCTGATATCTGGGTCGGAAGATTGCATCCATTATTATCCCAGAGAGTTTCATTTTTGTGAGTGCTATGATGTCTGGGGACATCTCTTTGATTCTATCTTGCCACTCCTCAAATTTATTTGTTATTCCGTCTAGACCATTCATATACCAAACTTTAAACATCTTTTCTAAAACTGTGGTCCGGGGAGTACGTTGGTGTTGGGGGAGCAGGAGATCTGGCGGGAACTATGAGGGGTTGCTGTGAAGGTGGAGTTTGTGATGAGAGGGGTGTGGGTTAGATTGCTTAGCTGCATTGGGGTTGTCATGGTGGAAGACCTACTGTAGGTGGTTTTGATGGAGGTTATATTTGCTCTTCCTCCTAAGTCTGAGTTCTGCTCTTCTCCCTCTTTACCTTTCTTTCCTCTTTGCATCTTTGTATTTTCTCTTTCAGTTTCTGCATTTCTTCTTGTGTTCTGTCACGGTCGAGGTACACCCTCCAGAATGCCAATATATCCCTTAGTCATGCTTTCTCTTGCAGGATCCTGTTTCGTGCCGATTCTGCCTTGAAAATCAATTTGACTGGCCGTTTTTTTTTACTCTTGCAAACCCCCCTATTCTCAGAAAATTTGCCAGCTGGGTCATGTCGTCCTTTCCTAATGCTTTTATGATATTTTGAATCGCTTTTGTATCCCCCTGTCTTCTTGCTTCATAAGCTTCCCTATAAACAAAGATTGACCACTCCTTTTCATTCTCCCACTGCATTTCCCTTTGTGTCCCGAGAATCGATTTAGTTGCCTCCATTGTGTGTGTGTGTGTGTGTGTGTGTGTGTGTGTGTGTACTCACCTAGTTGAGGTTGCAGGGGTCAAGTCCTAGCTCCTGGCCCCGCCTCTTCACTGGTGTGTGTTTGTGTGTGTGTATGTGTACTCACCTATATGTACTCACCTATATGTGGTTGCAGGGGTCGAGTCATAGCTCCTAGCCCCGCCTCTTCACTGGTCGATACTAATTCACTCTCTCCCTGCTCCATGATATTTGTCTTAAAGCTATTTATGGAACTTGCTTCCACTACTTCACTCTCCAGATTATTCCAGTTCCTGACAACTCTAAGACTAAAGAAATACTTCCTAACATCCCTATGACTCGTCTGGGTTTTTAGTTTCCAATTGTGTCCCCGTGCTTCTGTATCCCATCTCTGAAACATTCGATCCTTGTCCACGTTGTCAATGCCTCTTAGTATTTTATACGTTGTTATCATGTCCCCTCTATCCCTCCTATCATCTAGTGTCATCAGGTTCAGTTCCCTTAACCTCTCCTCATACCCCTCAGTTCCGGGACTAATCGTGTTGCAAATTTTTGCACTTTCTCCAATTTCTTGACGCGTTTGACTAAGTTAGGGTTCCATACTGGCGCTGCATATTCCAGTATAGGCCTTATGTACACTGTGTACAATGTCGTGAATGACTCCTTACTCAGATGTCTAAACGTCAATCTCAGGTTTGCCAATCTCCCATATGCTGCAGCAGTTATTTGATTGATGTGTGCCTCAGGGGACATGTTCGTTATGATGCTTACCCCAAGATCCTTTTCTTTAACTGACGTTTGCAGCTGTTGGTTTCCTAACCTGTACTCCGTCTGCGGTCTTCTGTGTCCTTCCCCAATCTTCATGACCTTACACTTACTGGGGTTAAACTCCAGGAGCCATTTGTCGGACCATACTTGTAGTTTGTCCAGATCCCCTTGTAATCTTAACTAATCCTCTCCCACTTGTATTCTCCTAATCAGTTTCACATCATCAGCGAACAGTGACACTTCTGAATCTATTCCTTCCACCATGTCATTCACGTATACAAGAAACAGCACCGGGCCTAGGACTGACCTTTGTCGAGCCCCACTTGACACATTCGCCCACTCCGACACTTCAGCACGTACCAACACACGTTGTTTCCTTCCTGTCAGGTATTCCCTGATCCATTGCCGTACTTTCCCTGTTATTCCTGCCTGCTCCTCTAATTTTTGCACCAGTCTCTTGTGTGGTACTGTGTCAAAAGCCTTCTTGCAATCTAAGAAGATGCAATCTACCCATCCCTCTCTCTCATGTCTTACTTCTGTTACCTTATCGTAGAACTCAAGTAAATTTGTGACACAGGATTTCCCATCTCTGAAGCCATGCTGACTGTCATGTATGAGCCCAATCTTTTCAATGTGTTCCACTACTTTTCTCCTGATAATCTTTTCCATGACTTTACATACTATACAAGTCAGTGACACTGGTCTGTAGTTTAATGCTACCTGTCTGTCCCCTTTCTTAAAAATTGGAACTACATGTGCTGTCTTCCACGCCTCAGGCAACTGCCCTGTTTCGATAGATTTACTGAAGATTGCTGCTAATGGCACACACAGCTCCTCTGCTCCCTCTCTCAATATCAATGGAGATATGCATCGAGTTCGTCCAGCAGTTTCTTCACCTCTACCTTGGTTATGTGTATTGTGTCCAGCACCTGCTAGTGCGCCCTACCTCCACAGTTTGCTGGAAGCATTCCTGACTCTATTGTGAATACTTCTCTAAATCTTTTGTTTAGTTCATCACATACTTCTTAGTCACTCTTCGTGAGCTTCCCTCCTTCTTTCCTCAGTCTGATTACCTGGTCCTTCACTGTTGTTTTTCTCCTAATGTGACTGTATAACAACTTTAGTTCAGATTTGGCTTTTGATGCTATGTCGTTCTCGTATTGCCTCTGGGCCTCTCTCCTTATCCTTGCATATTCGTTTCTGGTTCTTCTGCTTATCTCCTTGTTTTCTTGAGTTCTTTGCCTTCTATACCTTTTCCATGCTCTCGCACACTTGGCTTTGGCCTCTTTACACCTCCAATTAAACCATGGGCTCACTCTGGTCTTACCATTTTTTCTGTTGCCCTTTCGTATGAACCTCTCCTCTGCCTCCCTGCACTTAGTGGTTACGATTTCCATCATTTCATTTACTGTCTTTCCATCTAGTTCTCTTTCCCACTGCACTTCATGCAGGAAACTTCTCATTCCTATGTAGTCCCCTTTTTTGAAGTTTGGTTTCTCCCTTTGTTCTCATGCTACTGCATTCTCCACTGTTAACTCAACAAGATATTCAAAACTCAGGACATCATGATCACTAGCGCCAAGGGGTCTTTCGTGGGTGATATCCCTTATGTCTGAACTATTCAAGGTGAATATGAGATCCAGCCTTGCTGCAACATTCTCTCCTCTCTCTCTGGCTGTATCCCTAACATGTTGATGCATGAAGTTCTCCAATACAGTCTCCAACATCTTAGCCCTCCATGTTTCTAGTCCCCCATGTGGCTCTAGGTTTTCCCAGTCAATCTCTTTATGATTGAAATCTCCCATTATAAGCAATTTTGTCCTATCCATATGAGCCCTCCTGGCCACTTCAGCTAGTGTATCCACCATTGCCCTATTGTGCACCTCATACTCTTCTCTTGTTCTCCTGCTGTTAAGTGGTGGGTTATACATCACTGCTATCATCACCTTTGGACCACCAGTCTGAAGTGTTCCTACAATGAAGTCGTCTGTTTCCCTTCTTTCCATTCCTCCCATCTCCTCAAAACTCCACTGTTTTTTATGAGCATTGCTACTCCTCCCACCCTTCTGTTCTCTCTGTCTTTCCTCATAATCTGATATCCAGGTGGAAAAATTGCATCTGTTATCATCCCTGTAAGTTTTGTCTCTGTTAGTGCTATAATGTCAGGTGATGCATCAATGATGCGTTCTTGCCACTCTTCACTCTTATTTGTTATTCCATCTGCATTGGTGTACCATACCTTTAGCTTCCATTCCATTACTGTATTTTGGGAGATGGAATAGGAAGGTGCAGGCTGGGAGGGTGGGAGGCAGGGCCAATATTATGGGAGGCTGCTGTTATTGTGGAATTAGTGCTTAGGGGGGTGGTGGCTATGGAGTGAGGTTCGCTTCTGTTTACTGTGTTTGGTTGATATGTGGTGACAGGGGTTGAGAGGTTTCTGTAAGCATTTGTGTTTGATGTTCCCCAAAGGCTGAGTTTTCCTGTCTGTTGTTGCCTGTCCTGTCTCTCTTTCCTTCCACTGGTTCTGTCTTGCTCTCACTTTCAGTTGTTCCCTTTCCTTTCGTGTTCTGTCTGGATTGAGGAACACTTTTTGATAATCTGGAGAGTCCTATAACAGTAGTTTCTGTTGTAGTATCCTGTTCCGTATCACATCTGTCTTGAATGTCAATCTGATTGGTCGATTTTTTTCCCTTGAATACCCCCCAAGTCTGTAAAAATTTTCTACCTGAGACATGTCCCTCTCTCCTATTATTGCAATGATGTTCTTAATCTCTGTTTTCTCCCAATGCTTTCTTTCATCATAGGTCTGCCCTTCAGCCTCCTGAAGCCCATGAATAATTATTGATCTCTCCCTCTCCTCTTCCCATTTCTTTTCCCTCTGTATCTCTGGATCTGATTTAAGCATCTCCTTTACTGTTTCCCTAATCATTTCCCAGACACCATGATGGCCTGATATTACTGCTGCAAAAGACTGCTTAGATCCATCCCCTCCTTCAGTCCCCTCGCTGCCTGCTGATGTTCCCATTTCAGTCATCTTGCTCCTTTCGCACCTCATCTTTAGATACTGCTTCAGCACATCCATTTCTTTCTCCAATCTCTGTATCTTTGCCTCAGCTACTACAGCTCGTGATTCCCACTTCTTGCTCTCTGCAGATATTTGCTCTAACATGTTACTGCAAAGCTCGTTTAACCTTTTCTCCCATTGTTGTTCCATTTTGTTCTTTAGCCGTTCTACCCATTCTTCCTTTTCCGACCAGCCATCATCGGTTCCCTTGCCTTTACGTCCTCCCTTTTGAGAGCCCATTTTGTTTTTATCCTGTTAGGATGTTCTAGCTGCTTCAGCTTATCGTAAAAATGTGTGTGTGTGTGGTGGGGGGATTTATGAGCTAATACGTTTGGTTAGGTTAGGTTTGTGTGTGTGTGTGTGTGTGTGTGTGTGTGAAGATAAGAGATGGAAAGAGAAGATAAGAAAAAGAAAAAAGAAGAAAGAATAGAAGTAGAATGAATAGAAGAAGAAGAAGAAGAAGAAGAAGAAGAAGAAGAAGAAGAAGAAGAAGAAGAAAGAAAGAAAGAAAGAAAGAAAGAAAGAAAGAAAGAAAAAGAAGAGGAAATAACAGAAGAAGAAAAAGAAGAAAAATGAAAGTCCTTCATACCAAGAAATCTTGCACTCGCCAGCATAACCAAATTCCGCACACACTGCTGCAAATCCGCTTACAAACACTCAAGTCCATCACACTCGGAGATCCCCACTTAACACACACAGAAATTTGCATTATACAAAGCAACACACGCAACAAGGTGCAGGAAATTCGCTCACCCCAGAAATGCTACGGAATCTTGCGCCATACCAATCCAAATATCACATTCTGAAATCCCCTTAACACATACAGGAATTTGCATTGTACCAAACAAACAACAAACACAAGGTGGGAGAAATTCTCTCCTGGCACAATAGCTGCGAAGCCTGCCTCAATAACATCGCTCCTGGGAAGAATTAATGTACACCTGAAGGAACCCGGCCTGGCATAATTTACTCACATAATTCATAAACAACTCCAGGTGCACTACACAAGCTGTAGAAGCCTCAAGACCAATGCTCGCAAAAGATCATTTTGCCAAGCGAGCGACGACAACAAAGATGGCCGCAGGCGAGGAGAACATCAAGAGCTTCCTCATCCTCCTCCTCCTTCAAGTACTAAATCACCCAGCCGACAACTCATGCAAGTGATAGCCAAATTAAACCCTGTCTGTCAAGTCGGCGTAATATACGAGGTCCCAAAGAGACCTGGAAGCACGAAAGATGAAGCTTAAGGCAGAGGAGCAGGGACAACCACCACCAAGGTGCAAAAAAAAAGTTATTTTAAAGAGATGGAGATTATGATGTTATAGGAAAATATTTAAAAATATATGTTAATCCACCATAACCAGTTTAATGGATCCTGAACTATTTTTACACCAGTCTAATTATTTTACGAATGGTATTGAAAACAGGTAAGAGGATGAATGAGTCACTTATGAAGCACTTGGGAATCCTTGTGGAAACATTTCGCCAACAAGTGGCTTTATCAATTCGAAACAGATAAAAAAAAAAGAGGAAAATGTGAAGACGGAAGATGAGGTAATCAGTCCCACAGACTAGACTGAGGAACTCAGTGCTGCTTAGCAAAATGTTTCCACAATAAAGATGACCCAGTGATGTAAAAGGGTATCATTTCTTTACCAGTTTAAGTACATTACGATACTGACGGGAAAAGTAACTTGTGTTTGAAACATCTGCCCTGACAGTTCATGAAACGCACAGTTTAGTGGAGTATTATTAAGCTGTATTATAACAGCTGGTCGAGCACATGTTCTGCCAGATGTATTCAACAGACATTCGACGCTGTTGTATATATATATATATATATATATATATATATATATATATATATATATATATATATATATATATATATATATATATATATATATATATATATATATATATATATATATATATATATATATATATATTATTTATTTTATTATCACACTGGCCGATTCCCACCAAGGCAGGGTGGCCCGAAAAAGAAAAACTTTCACCATCATTCACTCCATCACTGTCTTGCCAGAAGGGTGCTTTACACTACAGTTTTTAAACTGCAACATTAACACCCCTCCTTCAGAGTGCAGGCACTGTACTTCCCATCTCCAGGACTCAAGTCCGGCCTGCCGGTTTCCCTGAACCCCTTCATAAATGTTACTTTGCTCACACTCCAACAGCACGTCAAGTATTAAAAACCATTTGTCTCCATTCACTCCTATCAAACACGCTCATGCATACCTACTGGAAGTCCAAGCCCCTCGCACACAAAACCTCCTTTACCCCCTCTCTCCAACCTTTCCTAGGCCGACCCCTACCCCGCCTTCCTTCCACTACAGACTGATACACTCTTGAAGTCATTCTGTTTCGCTCCATTCTCTCTACATGTCCGAACCACCTCAACAACCCTTCCTCAGCCCTCTGGACAACAGTTTTGGTAATCCCGCACCTCCTCCTAACTTCCAAACTACGAATTCTCTGCATTATATTCACACCACACATTGCCCTCAGACATGACATCTCCACTGCCTCCAGCCTTCTCCTCGCTGCAACATTCATCACCCATGATTCACACCCATATAAGAGCGTTGGTAAAACTATACTCTCATACATTCCCCTCTTTGCCTCCAAGGACAAAGTTCTTTGTCTCCACAGACTCCTAAGTGCACCACTCACTCTTTTTCCCTCATCAATTCTATGATTCACCTCATCTTTCATAGACCCATCCGCTGACACGTCCACTCGCAAATATCTGAATACATTCACCTCCTCCATACTCTCTCCCTCCAATCTGATATTCAATCTTTCATCACCTAATCTTTTTGTTATCCTCATAACCTTACTCTTTCCTGTATTCACCTTTAATTTTCTTCTTTTGCACACCCTACCAAATTCATCCACCAATCTCTGCAACTTCTCTTCAGAATCTCCCAAGAGCACAGTGTCATCAGCAAAGAGCAGCTGTGACAACTCCCACTTTGTGTGTGATTCTTTATCTTTTAACTCCACGCCTCTTGTCAAGACCCTCGCATTTACTTCTCTTACAACCCCATCTATAAATATATTAAACAACCACGGTGATATCACACATCCTTGTCTAAGGCCTACTTTTACTGGGAAATAATTTCCCTCTTTCCTACATACTCTAACTTGAGCCTCACTATCCTCGTAAAAACTCTTCACTGCTTTCAGTAACCTACCTCCTACACCATACACTTGCAACATCTGCCACATTGCCCCCCTATCCACCCTGTCATACGCCTTTTCCAAATCCATAAATGCCACAAAGACCTCTTTAGCCTTATCTAAATACTGTTCACTTATATGTTTCACTGTAAACACCTGGTCCACACACCCCCTACCTTTCCTAAAGCCTCCTTGTTCATCTGCTATCCTATTCTCCGTCTTACTCTTAATTCTTTCAATAATAACTGTACCATACACTTTACCAGGTATACTCAGCAGACTTATCCCCCTATAATTTTTGCACTCTCTTTTATCCCCTTTGCCTTTATACAAAGTAACTATGCATGCTCTCTGCCAATCCCTAGGTACCTTACCCTCTTCTATACATTTATTAAATAATTGCACCAACAACTCCAAAACTATATCCCCACCTGCTTTTAACATTTCTATCTTTATCCCATCAATCCCGGCTGCCTTACCCCCTTTCATTTTACCTACTGCCTCACGAACTTCCCCCACACTCACATATATATATATAGATATATATATATATATATATATATATATATATATATATATATATATATATATATATATATATATATATATATATTTACATATGCTGTAGATCCAGAAGAAACACCCATCACGATATGCATTTATTTCATTATAAAAATGTTAATTAAGTTTAGAGTAATCTTACTGACGTTCAACACTATGAAGTATACCAGGTCAAATATATTTGAGCAGGTTAAGCTAGGTTGCATAATTAATTTTATATCCAAATAAGCAAAATACATAAGGGAAGGTACTAACTTATCTTGCCGTTCATATACTGCTACTACTACTGCTAATAATAATAACAACAACAACAACAACAACAACAACAACAACAACAACAACAACAACAACAACAACAACAACAACAACAACAACAACAACAACAACAACAACAACAATAATAACAACAATAACAACAATAATAATAATAATAATATAATAATAATAATAATAATAATAATAATAACAATAACAACAACAACAACAATAATAATAATAATAATAATAATAATAATAACAATAACAATAATAACAACAACAACAACAACAACAACAACAACAACAACAACAACAACAACAACAATACAACATAAATGTAGCTTGCTTCATAATGTCCAAAACTTACTTTTAACCATTTTAATCATATATTTATTTCCGTTATATGTATTTATCTTAATTTACTAATTACTTAATGAAGCGCAAAATAACGGTGTTCGTCGTAGGTCTGGCAGCGGGAGCTCATCTCATTATAATCTTCATGAGGAAGCGCTAAACCCGTTAGGATTATACAGCTCCTGGAAAATAGAGGTGAGAATCCATCTAAAGGAAGAAGCTCCAGTTCCGTATATCACGAGCCCTTCATTGAGATCTAAAGAGCTATTTGAACTAATACTCTGTGAGGGAGCAAGTTACAACTTTATTTACTGTGTTTAAGTGACAACTTCAATGTGTATACAAGTATACAATGTGTATACAAGTATACAATGTGTATACAAGTGACACCTTCACTATGTATTCAAATGATAACTTCACTGTGTATACAAGTGGTAACTTTACTATCTCAAGTAATAACTTCGCTATGTATACATGTGACAACTTCACTTGTTGCGTTACAAATGACAACTTCACTTACTGTGTGTATACAAGTGACAGCTTCACTATGTATACATGTGACAACTTAACTTACAATTTCACTTAACTTATAATTTCACTGTGTACAAGCAACAGCTCCACCAATTGCCCTACTGGTGACAACGTCACTGAATAGACGTGACAGAATCACTAACGGTATAGACAATTGACAGCTTCACTTGATTACTATATAGAAGATAATCTGAGGATCTGACAGACAGGAGAGCAGAAAGAAGGGAGCTCAAGATATAAGCTAAAGAAACAAATTAACCACAGGGATGCTGGGAAATACTTTGTTTTCAGACCCTCTTAAGGTGAATAAGATGAATGAGATAGATGAGGAAATGGCAGAGGCAAATTGAATACACATTCGCAAAAGCTGGTGTGATAGAGCCCAAGAGGCCAAGAACCGATAACGCCAGCGATTGTAATCTGGGGCCAGGAACTGAGAGTCAATCCCAGCAACTACTACTCGGTGAGTACACGTACAGACACAGACAGAGACAGGTAGAGAGAAAGCCACACACACACACACACACACACACACAAACGAAAGGGGCTAGGAAGGGTGACAGGAACAGTCAGCAGAGGACAACCAGAGCAGGGCAGAGCAACAAGCGTAAACACTCACAGAACCATATCCAGAACCCCACAGCCAAACACGCTATCCCAACATAATCCACACTCACAACCCGTACCCCACACTAAGCTGTAGAATCCCACAGCACACTGCCAGGTCCCCCACCCCCACAGACCCCCCAGAACACGCTGTTGGAGAGGAAACTAAGGTATGGTACACTAACGCTAATGGAATAACAAATAATTGGGAGGAGTGGCATGAAAAAATTAAAGAGGCATCACAGCATATCACAGAAACCAAGATCACGGGAATGATAATAGATGCCATCTTTCCAACGGGAAAAGAGAGGAGACAGAGAGAGAAGACAGAGGAGAAGCATGAGACTACATAATAGGAACGCTTCAGTCTGGATGTCCCAAAGTGGTAATTGCAGTAATGTATAACCCACCACAGAACAGCAGGAGGCCAAGGCAAGAGTGTGATGAGAATAACGGAGCGATGGTTGACACACTGACTGAAGTGGCCAGAAGGGCTCATGCGAACAGAGCAAAGCTGCTGATTGTGGGTAACTTCAATCAAAAGGAAATTGACTGGGAGAACCTATAGCCACATGGGGACCCAGAAACGTGGAGGGCTAAAATGATGGAGGTGGCACTGGAAAACCTCATGTACCAAAACGTAAGGTTCGAATACATAGAGTTACAAGTGAAGAAGAAGAAGGAAGGGCAGGACGAATGAAGCCAAACTACAAGAGAGGGGACTACACAGGCATGAAGAATTTCTATCACAAGGTTTAGTGGGACAGAGCACTGGCAGGGAAGTCAGTATATGAGATGATGGAATATGTGACAACAATATACAAGGAAGCTGAGGAGAGGTTTGTACTCAAGGGTAACAGAAATAACGAGAAAGCCAGGATGACCCCTTGGTTCACCCAAAAGTGTAGAGAGGCCAAAACCAAGTGTGCTAGATAATAGAAGAAGCATAGAAGGCAAAGGACCCGGGAGAAAAAAGGAGAGCAGTCGTAGAGCCAGAAATGAATATGCACAGGTTAGAAGGGAGGCCCAACAACAATACGAAAATGACATAGCAGCGAAAGCAAAATCTGACCAGAAGCTGTTGTACAGCCACATCAGGAGGAAAACAACAGTTAAGGACCAGGTAACAGGCTGAGGAAGGAAGGAGGAGAGATAACAAGAAACGACCGCGAGATATGTGAGGAGCTCAACATGAGATTCAAAGAAGTGTTCACAGAGGAGACAGAAGGGGCTCCTGAAAGACGGAGAGCTGGTGTACACTATCAGCTGTTGGACACGATAAATACAATCGAGGAAGAAGTGAAGAAGCTTCTAAGCGAGCTAGATACCTTAAAGGCGATGGGGCCGGATAACATCTCTCTATCGAAACAGGGAGATCACCTGAGGTATGGAAGACAGCAAATGTAGTCCCAATTTCTAAAAAAGGAGACACACTGGCCAGTGTCATTAACATGTATAGTATGCAAAATCATGGAGAAGACTATAAGGAGAAGTGTGGTGGAGCACCTAGATAGGAATAAGCTTATCAACGACAACCAGTACGGTTTCAGGGACGGGAAATCCTGTGTCACAAACCTACTGGAGTTCTGTGCCAGGGTGACAGCAGTAAGATACGAGAAAGAAGGGTGAATAGAATACGTTTTCTTGGATTGTAAGAAGGCGTTTAACACAGTTCCACACAAGAGATTAGTGCAAATGCAGGAGGACCAGGCAGGGATAACAGGGAAGGCACTGCACTGGCTCATGGAATACCTGTCAGGAAGACAACAGCGAGTCATGGTACATGGCGAGGTGTCAGAGTGGGCGCCTGTAACGAGCGGGGTTCCACAGGGGTCAGTATAATGAACCGGTGCTGTTTCTGGTATATATGAATGACATGACGGAAGGAATAGAATCGGAAGTGTCCCTGTTCGCATATGATGTGAAGTTGATTAGAATAATTCAACAGGCAGAACTACAAAGGTATCTGGACATACTGCAGGCCTGGTCCCGAAACTGGCTCCTGGTGTTCAACCTCATCAAGTGCAAAATTATGAATATTGGGGAAGGACAAAGAAGACCGCAGACGGAGTACAGAAACTACAAACCTCACTCAAGGAAAAGGAACTTTGGCTGAGTATAACACCAGGCGCCACAGCAGGACTCTAACCTGCAAACTCTGTTTATGGCTAGGTGCTTATACTTATCTGGGGTCTGGCTCCGTAGTAAAGTACTGTGGACTCTGATACAAAGTTTGCAGGTTCGAGTTCTGCTGTGGACATAGAGACAATATTTGTAAATAATTTCGCCTGTTTACATATTATTAAGCATTTCAAATCGTTTTCGTTGTTCACTGCATGTGACAGGATTTGATCAAATAACTTTGAAAACAAGCCTGATGCCCTGGGGTATGGGGAAACTTCGTCTAGCTATGGCTAGGTGCCCATTGTTATCTGGGGTCTGGCTCCGTGGTAAAGTACCGTGGATTCTGATAGAGTTTGCACACACACACACACACACACATACACACACACACACACACACACACACACACAAACACACACACACACACACACACACACACACACACACACACACACACACACACACACACACACACACACACACACACACACACACACACACACACACACACACACACATATATATATATATATATATATATATATATATATATATGTCGTGCCGAATAGGAAGAACTTGCGATCTTGGCTTAAATAGCAACACTCATCTTGCCATATAGGACAAGCAAAAATTTGTGTATGCAATAATATCGCCAAAATCATTCTTAACCGAACGAAAAAAATATATTTCATTGTGTTTGTTTAGTATTAAATTATTGTAAACAAATCTAAAATATATATAGTTGGGTTAGGCTAAAATAAATTGTTCTTGTTATAATAAGGTTAGGTAAGTTTTCTAAGATTCTTTTGTTGCAAAATTAAAAAATTTTGCATTATCATTAATGAAAAAAATATATCTTTAAACGTATAAGAGAAAATTTTCGAAAGGACTTAATTTTAAATGAGTTCTTGCTAATTGACCAGTTTTACATATTCGGCACGATATATATATATATATATATATATATATATATATATATATATATATATATATATATATATATATATATATATATATATATATATATATATATATATATATATACTAAACTGAGAATATGTAAATATGTAGTCTATGAGGCCACATGAGAGTTAAACATAATCGCAAAAAACGCTACATCTTTTCTCGCAGGATACAACTAATACAATATGTAATGGAAGATATTCCTCATGGGGGCTCTTCATCTTACTGACTGGTTTCTAGCATTCCTTCCTCACTTGTCCATCTCTCCCAAGTTCTGGAGAAATCCATTTATCACGAGCATCAATTCGTTGCCAACGATCTACACCCGAAAGTTGAAAGCTGGTAAAACTTTTATCTGTTCTAAATAATCACTTAAGAACTTCGTAATAGCGTTTTCCTTCTCTAGTGTAACATAAACGCTTTTATGGTTTTTACAGTTTTCTACTTCTGGATATTCATAATTCTTTATCGACTTGAGAAATATTTGGTAAATCATAGCTCAAGTGTTGAGCGTCAGCTTACCAGTCATAGACCTTGCAATCGATTTCTGGGTGAGTTGACACGTATATGCAAGTCTGTTTACACCTGCTGCTCCTGTTCACTTAACAGTTGATAAGTACCTATGAGAAAGTCGACGACTGTTGGTCCTAAGGAAGGACCGGAAGAGCTTTAACGGAAATAAGTCACAATGACTGGCTTTCTTGAAGATCCTTAGCTAAAGTCCCTCTGTGGTTAAAAACCCGAAAACAACATCTTTCTTCTACATTCAAGTGAATCTAATCCGGTGTCACAGCAAAGGATAAAGAGGGCCCTCAATCCTTCACATATTTCATTCATCGTCTGTATCACATAATAAAAACATGACCACTATTGGTGTCATGAAGAAATAACCCGCCAACAAGGTGATGAAAAATGGCACTGATAGGGTGCTTCATGTGTGTTTGTCCCCGTGACCACCACTCTTATAGGCAGACCGCACGTCCTGCTCACACACTGTAGACATCACTCACAGTGATGACTGAACCACCTGATCACCAGTCCTTCACACATTACAGTCATCACTCACAGTGCTCACTTAAACACCTTGTCTCAAAAGTCACGTGAGAGTAATTTTCATTACACTTATGAAATTTCTAAATAAGCCTATTCATTTATGTAGCTCATGGCCATTTAATATTAGGTATTAGTAATAGACTAATAACAGTCACTAATGACTGCGTAATATATGTGCCAATGTGAAAGCTTGCGTCACTTCAACTCGACGTCGGTCTCATTGATAACTGACTGCACGTTAGGTTACCTAGAGCATCTCTTTTTCTTGTTCATCAGGTTACCTAGACGTCATCTTCGTTGATATAGCTCCTCTTCTTGTTCATTAGATCACCTAGACGTCACCTTCCTTGATGAATCACTTCTTGTTCATCAGGTCACCTGGACGTCATCTTCCTTGATGTATCTCTTCCTCTTGTTCTTCAGGTTATCTAGACGCTTTTGATGTATCCCTCCCTCTTGTTCATCAGATCACCTTGATGTATTCCATCCTCTTGTTCATCAGGTCACCTTGATGTATTCCTCCCTCTTGTTCATCAGGTCACTTTGATGTATTCCTCCCTCTTGTTCATCAGATCACCTTGATGTATTCCATCCTCTTGTTCATCAGGTCACCTTGATGTATTCCTCCCTCTTGTTCATCAGGTCACCTTGATGTATTCCTCCCTCTTGTTCATCAGGTCACCTTGATGTATTCCTCCCTCTTGTTTAAAGCCGCAATTCAGATTTTTTCCTCGCGTCCCCTCGACCGTGCTGCTTCCCCTGCTCATTTGTTACTCTTCTCCCCTTCCTCTTAACTACACTGTCGTTGGCAGCTCCACGTCAGTCTTCCTACTACCTGTCTTTTCTTAATCTTCTCTGGAGGCATCTTCTTGGCTTCCTCTTTACCTTCTACCCTCGTTACCTGTGTTGAGCGTCGCATTGTCTTCTGCGTCATCATTACCGTATCTATTCGTCCATTTTTTATCCATATTTACTTCTCATTTTCCACTTTTTGCGGAATTTTTTCTCGGCACATCACTTTTAATTTATGCATTTTTTGTATCTCTTCTCCTATTTTCTCTATTTTCCCAATTCTTCGACCTGTTTCTTACCTCCTCGTCTTCTTTGCCTCCCTCCCTGCTTCCCCTCGGCTCGGTATCTTCCTGCTTTCTGGTTTCTTCTCCTGGTCGTCAGCTCATTAAGGACTCAAGGCTTCGGAAAGGTCTCAGGCAGAGCTTATTATCAATGACCTGCTTGAAGTTACAGCCACCCAGAGAGCCATTAACTCCAACCAAGACTCATAAACCCGTTAGAAAGAGATGCCCGAGTGTTTTCTCACTTGTGTAAACCCTAGACTCAGGATATTTAGTCAGAATAGTTTTCTATCAATAGATACAAGAATTATAAGTGAATGGAGATGAACCACTTGTAGTTTGCTTAAAAGAGAGGCCGGCGTAAAGCAGTTTCATTTTGAGGTGATCAAGTCGCCTCCAGGCATCTTAGCAGGAGAATATTAAGTTAATCTTAACTTTTATGGCAAAGTGAGATAGATGGCGATTGATTAAGCTCATAGATTATAAAGTTTTTTGGCAAAAAGTGTCGCGTCTCGAGCCGATTATGCTGATATGCCATCGTTGGCATTATCAGGCAATTCCCTTGATATACAAAGTTCCACCAAGTTTGTTGTCGAAAAACAGCTCAGGTTCAAAATACAATAAGCCTGTGCCTTGCCCCGTGTCCTCACACACTCCACTGTTTAATATCCTCTCCTCAGTTTGGAGAACAATTTTGCTCGTTACAGCATTTCGTATTCTGTTTGTCATGCGATTTCGTTTACATAAACAAACAGAGCAACGCATGCATTACGACCTCTTTTGTCAGATTAGAATCCATTCTGTTAGAGTTCGAGCGTTTTGTCGCTGCCAGCAGTTGAATGTAAACTCAAGATCCTATCCCATGAATTGATCAAGAGTTTCATTAAGTTTGTATACACAGTTCTGTATTGCTTCTCTATCTCCTGCTAATTTTAATATTATTAAGGACGAAACATTAATAGAAATGATCGCTATAAAGTTAGTCGTTTTGTCTGCATTAACTTTTTTCTCATTATCGTAATTATTAAAGAACTGTTATAATTTTTTATAATGTAACCTAATTGTCATATTTCCAGCGGCTAAAGAAAAAAAATATTATATAAAAAAATTAAGAAATGTGATTTATAGAGACACTGGACCGGGCTAATTTTACAATTCTGTGGGAGAGCAAGAGAAGAGGTATTGGAAAGGTGTTGCACCCGACTTCTTACTTACAACATCGAAATGGTTAGAACTGGACGGGAGAAAGAGAGAGAGAGAGAGAAAAAAAGAGACGAATGTTGAAAGTTTACCAGGGGAGACTGCTACTTTTATAGAAAGTATTATAACTATCTTTAATAATGTCCAGTAAAGTAGTATGAATGATAAATGTTGCGATACGTACTAGCAATCTATCCCTCAATCCTCATGTACTGTATATATATATATATATATATATATATATATATATATATATATATATATATATATATATATATATGTCGTGCCGAATAGGCAGAACTTGCGATCTTGGCTTAAATAGCCATATAAGACAAGTGAAAATTTGTGAATGCAATAATTTCGCCAAAACCACTCTAAACCTAACGAAAAAAATATATTTCACTGTGTTTGATTAGTATTAAATTACTGTAAACAAATCTAAAATATATTTAGTTGGGTTAGGCTAAAATAAATTGCTCTTGTTATAATAAGGTTAGGTAAGTTTTCTAAGATTCTTTTGGTGCAAAATTAAAATTATTTACATTAACATTAATGACAAAAATTTATCTTTAAACGTATAAAAGAAAATTTCAGAAAGGACTTAATTTTAAAGAGTTCTTGCTAATTGACCAGTTTTACATATTCGGCACGACATATATATATATATATATATATATATATATATATATA
The DNA here is from genome assembly GCF_038502225.1 of Cherax quadricarinatus. Classification (NCBI taxonomy): domain Eukaryota; kingdom Metazoa; phylum Arthropoda; class Malacostraca; order Decapoda; family Parastacidae; genus Cherax; species Cherax quadricarinatus. The sequence continues at coordinate 4,952,960 of NC_091362.1, forward strand.
TATATATATATATATATATATATATATATCGGCAATGGGAACGCGACTCGACCCTAAGACCCTCCGTATTGCAGTGGCTCTGCGCCTTGCTGCCCCAATTCACACAGAATATATGTGTATTTGCGGCGAAGTGCAAGCAGACCAATACGGTCTACATGGTCTTAACTGTTCCAAAACCAAGGGCTGGCATGCAAGACACAATGAGGTCAACGACATCATTAAGAGAGCCCTTGCTCCAGCTGGATGCCCTGCCGAGAGGGAGCCACGATCACTTGCAGCAAACAATACCCACAACCCAGCAAACCGCCCCGACGGGATCACCATCTATCCTTGGAAGAATGGCAAGCTCTTAGCATGGGACTATACCTGTGTGTCCACACTGGCTGACACCTATATCCATCACAGTGTGGGGCGACGTGGAGGAGCTGCTGACCACAGGGAGGAGTACAAGATCAGCAAGTACAGGAACATTAGCCAACAGTATCAATTTGTCCCAGTGGGATCAGAGACCTTGGGATCATGGGGAAAAAAATGCCACACGTTTCCTTAGAGAATTGGGTTCCAGACTCATCGACACCACCAGGGACCCAAGGGCAGCCACTTTCATGTTCCAGCGCCTCAGCGTCGCCATCCAGAGGGGAAATGCTTGTTGCATACTTGGCTCACGTCCAGCCTCGGAGGAGCTGGAGGAAATTCATCATCTTTGATACATTGTGCCATTGTATTCATGTTTATGTTTTTTTCTGTAAATGTATTTTGTTTATTAATAAATGGTCACATAGAATAAAAAATATATAGGGGGTGGTAGGAGAAGAAAATATTCAAACAGCTCCGGGGAGAACCTTGAGTTTTCTCTGAGGTACGTTTATTGTCTTCTCTGAGGATGAGGGTCCCCATTCCAGCTATAGAGGTGGTACTTCCCTATATTTAAAAAAAATATAATAATATATATATATATATATATATATATATATATATATATATATATATATATATATATATATATATATATATATATATATATATATATATATATATATATATACATATATATATGTATATATATATATATATATATATATATGTATATATATATATATATATATATATATATATATATATATATATATATATATATATATATATATATATATATATATATATATATATATATACAACCACTGTGAAAGAGTAATGAAATTCCAAGCGTTCATTGATGAAGAAATATCCAAAATTTATGAAATAGCCATTGATCTGAAATACCCGAGAAATGTAACTGATAAATCATTTAAAATTGCTAGAAATACTTTTTACAACCCAAAGAGGGACAACCAACCTTATTCAACTAAAAATATGTTGGTTCTCCCTTACCATGAAAACTTTGTTGATATGCCTTCTCTTCTTACGACTTTTAATCTTAAAGATGTGTTTAAAAATCTTGATACAGTAAAAAAATCTTTTGATAAAGAATTCCCCCCAAAATGCTGATGGATGTGTCTATAAGATTCCTTGTAAAATTTGCGATAACGTTTATTACGGTTAAACTGGTAAAAGTCTCGAACTTAGATTAAAACAACATAAATATAGCATTAGAACTGGACAAAATTCCAATGCTCTATTTATTCATGTGAGAGATTTTAACCATCCAATTGATTATCAAAAAGTTGAGAAAGTTGTATCAAGCAAGTCCATGGTTGACAGGAATATAATTGAATCTTGTTTCATAAAAAGCAGTTTTGACAATAATATGAATATTTCCTTTGGTTTATATAAATTAGACTCATTTAAAATTAATAAAATTTGGTTAGATTTTAATAATACATTGGACAAATAATAAACCTTATTTCTTGGGTAGAATAATTTGTTAGTGGGATGTCGTGAGGACCTGTCTAGTTGGACCAGAAGACCCACTGCAGTGTTCCTCTTTTCTTATGAGTCCGGTATTGTCGCGCGCCATGTGTTTCTTTGTTGTGGGAGTTTACTGTGAGGTGTGGTCTAAACCCTTTAATTGCCTTCCTTTGATGTATTACTTTCATAGTTCCTTGACAATGTGAATAGTCACGAACGCGCTTGGAATTTCACTACTCTTTCACAGTGGTTGTTTTCTTGTCTTATTGTATATATATATATATATATATATATATATATATATATATATATATATATATATATATATATATATATATATATATATATATATATATATATATATATATATATATATATATATACATGCAATAAGATCACAATAAACAGTTGATATAACAATATGCAGAACAACCAAGAGCTTTCGTGACTTCTCACATTATCAAGGAACTATGATAATGTGTGTACTTGATAATGTGAGAAGCCAAGAAAGCGCTTGGAATTTCAATATTTTTCCACAGTGGTAGTTTTGCATGTTTTGCTGCCAAAGCAGCAGTAAGAAACATTCACCTAGAAGCTGCCAGTTTGTTCCAGCCACACCAACTGGGCTTTGGGGTCTTTGAAGGCAGTGAAGCCGCAGCTCATGCGGCAAAGGCCTACATCAGGGACTTACCAGAAGACAAGGCAGAAGACAAACTTGACTTTAGAAATGTCAAGTTTGACAGGGGAACAGATCCCGTTCGGGATCCCGTTCGGGATCGGTTCCCCAGTCTTTTTCCCTTCATTTCAGCTGGCTACAGCATACCCTTAGTTCTTTTGTTTGGCGAACATGAAATTCTTTCATCAAAGGGTGTTCAGCAGAGTGATCCACTCGCTCCGCTTCTCTTCCACTTGGCAGTAAGAGAACTAACTTCCAACCTGCGCAGCGAGCTCAACATCTGGTACCTGGATGATGGCACTCTGGTAGGTACTGAAAAGTCCCTGTTAGAGGACCTACAAATGGTGAAAACAGAGGGAGAAGCCTTGGGACTCATCCTCAATCCCTCCAAGTGTGAAATCATCACAACGAACCAGGAAATAATCATTGCTGAGCGAACAATCCTCCCTGAAGTCTCTGCACCCTCCTGGGAGAACCACTGGGTCATCAGGCCATCGACACGGTCCTCAAGGACAAACTGAATGACCTGAAGAGAATGGAGGAGAGAATAAAAGACCTTGATGCCCATGATGCCCTATATCTTCTCACAAGGTGTCTTACTATGCCAAGACTCACTTACTTCCAAACTTCCTGAGGTGCGCACCCTCTTTTGACAACCCAGTGCTCAACGAATATGACCCACCCTGAGATCAATCTTTAAGAAGGCACTGAATCTGTCACTAGAAGATCAGCAATGGGATCAGGCAACCCTCCCAGTACGACTGGGAGGTATAGGGGTGCGCAGAGCAACACAGATAGCTTTTCCTGCATTTCTGCCTTCGTGTTTGGCTTCCAGTGGATTAGTCGGGGAGATTGTCCCCGAACGCTTGAGAGGCGTGGTAGGAGCTTAAGACCCCAGGTTCATTGAAGCAGCCATGCTGTGGGACACCCTTCTTGACTTGTCCAGTAGACCAGCTTCTCCCAAAGAGCACAAACAGTTCCACTGGGACAAACCGACCATGGAAAAAATCGCCAACGCAATGCTCACCAACGCTTCAGGAAAAGACAAAGCTCGTCTCCTAGCGGTGAAGGCACACATTCAGGAGATTTTCTTCTAGCTGTTCCCAATTCCTCCCTGAGGACTCGACTCGACCCACAGGCCATTCGGATTGGTATTGCTCTTCGCCTAGCCGCCCCCACACTCACTTAACATAGTTGTATTTGCGGCAGGGCGACGGCTGATCAATTCGGACATCATGGTCTCGTGTATCACACATCAAAAGGGAAGTATGCTAGACATAAGGAGGTCAACGACATCATAAAGAGAAGCCTCGGCAGAGCCCGTTTCCCAGCTCAACGGGAACCCCAAGTACAGAGGTCTGACAGAAGTCAAAAGCGTCCTGATGGAGCCACTATGCTACCCTGGATGGATGGTAAGCAGATTCCTGGGACTAGACCTGTGCCGCCACCACATTGGCATACACCTACTTGCCATACTCAAGTGCTGTTGTTTTCAGGATTATGATCTCTATGAGATGACTAGAAAAATGTCTTTTTTAGACAGACTTCAATCCTTCAAAGCTGATTTCTTAAAGGAAGATTGAATTACCTTCGAGAAGTGTGCGTTCTAATTAGCCGTTTTTACCGAAGAAATTGAGATGCTAGTTTCTATCCAGTAACTCATGAATGCCTCTTTTAACTCACATCAAATGAACTTCACCTATAATATTTAACTGTAGAGGAAGCTGGAGGTGACCAATACAGGGATACTTTCTCTGATCGTGCAGCGACGGAAATGACTCTAATTCGCACGATTTTATGACAGTGTTCGCAATAATGTTAGGAAGAGTGCTTTTATAATTCATTAATTTCCAGGAATTTCGTGTATAACCTCAGAGGTTCCGTGAAAAATGGGCGTTTGCAGGTGTCCTCTGATCAAATTATGTTAACCATTAAGAAATTTGATTCTACTGGGAGACTTTAGACAGCAACTTCTCATCAGCTTCAATTTTTCAGTACTGGTGAATCTTGCAGTCAGTACTGGTGAATCCTACAATCAGTATTGGTGAATCTTGCAATCAATATTGGTGAATCCTACAGTCAGTACTGGTGAATCTTGCAGTCAGTACTGGTGAATCCTACAATCAGTATTGGTGAATCTTGCAATCAATATTGGTGAATCCTACAATCAGTACTGGTGAATCCTACAATCAGTACTGGTGAATCCTACAATCAGTACTGGTGAATCCTACAATCAGTACTGGTGACTCCTACAATCAGTACTGGTGAATCCTACAATCAGTACTGGTGAATCCTACAATCAATATTGGTGAATCCTACAATCAGTACTGGTGAATCCTACAATCAGTACTGGTGAATCCTACAATCAGTACTGGTGAATCCTACAATCAGTACTGGTGAATCCTACAATCAGTACTGGTGAATCCTACAATCAGTACTGGTTAATTCTACAATCCTGCAGTTAACCATTTATCAGTTTTAATTTCGAAATAGCATAGAATTATTTTTCAATAAATAAATGGAGTTTGTTTATTTTTGAATGGCACTGAACTTTAATCCTGATACAGCTTATAATATTGATGAAAAGTTTTTGAATTCAGACTCTGAAGGTTGCATTTTCTCAAATTTGCTAACTCAGTTAATAAAGTTGCAATAACTCGAAAATGCATCATTTGGCTGGCTTCAAACTTTTAGCTGATCTTTTTTTTCAAAGGAAGCTTCGCCTTGATTTTGGGTTGTGTAATTTTTCAATTTTTATATTTCATTAAGCAATTGGTTTCCGTGAAGTTATTGGAAAATGTCTCTCTAATCGGCTTTAAAACTTGGAGACTTGTGAATCAAACTTAAAGAAAAGTTTGGATGGATTTTGGTTTCTGTATTGCCAATTTGCTGTTTTTTTAATGAAAAATTGGGAAAATGGAAATAAGGGTTTTCATGTGTTAATCTGCGAAAGCCTCATCAGCTTCCCTTCAAAACTTTTCAACGCCAATTACTTGTTAACGAATCAGAACGGGAGAAGCTTGAACCCATGACATCTGAGTGGCTTCAGATTTCAAGTGCTAGTGTATTGGGATATTAATCTCTGTGAGATGACTAGAGAATGCTTTTCTGATTGACCTTAAACTTTCAAAGCTTATGTTTTTATTGGGAAATTTGAATTAGTTTTAGGCTGTGTATATCCTAATTTGTCACATTTTATTGAGAAAAACTGAGATATTTGTGAATGTCTCTGCTTATTCACATCTTCACATCCAGTTCCACACACTGCACTTTTCCTACTAAGTTCATTGGGGTTATTCACAACAGAAACCTTTCTCGGATCACGCAGCGACCGAAATATATCTAATTTGTGTAGTAATTTTATGCGTGGTAGTGTAGGAAAGGCTGAGACAAACTAGGCAGAGATGGTCCACTTACCTTTCTCTTTCCTGTTTGACATCCGTTAGTTTGTAAAGTTTTTCCGTAAGGTTCATAAGGCACGAGCTCTCATTTCTGAATCCATGTTCTGCTATACGAGTAACTTCGTGTTTTCCATGCGTTCCACCAGCTATTTGCATATTATCCTTTCCATTACTTTGCACGGTAATCTTATCATGGACACAGGTCTTTAATTTAGAAACTTCTGCCTGGCTTTCTACTCAAAAAAATGCTATTACATTTTCAGTCTTCCATGTACATGACAAGACTTCGTCACGCATTGGTTGTTGTAGAGTTGCGTGATTGGCATACACAGAACTATGGTCTCCTGAGTCTTGTGTATAATATATTGTCTCCCTGAAGTCGTTTTACTCACTAGTATTTTCAATACATTTCCCTATTTTTTCATATAGGACAGACTATTAATTGTGAAGACAGTAAAACCTTCTTATGAGCTTGTACACCCAGAGGGGTAGCCCAGTGGTGAGATGCGTGACTCTCACCACTGGGGTCCTGGGTTCGAATCCCGGATGAACTTCTAGAAAAAAAAATATGGAAACTGTAGGCCAGAGGTGAGAGGCGCAACTCTCACCGCTGGTGTCCGGGGTAAGAGAACCAGACGAACTACCTGAAAAAAAAAAGTGTAGAGCAGTAGTAAGTGCCATTATTCTCACCACCGGTTCCCGGTGTAGAGAGGCGCACAAAACTGCTGAAAAAAATATCGAAACTGTAGGCCAGTGGTGAGAGGCATGGCTCACCACTGGTGTCAGGGAAACGAGATGAGCTCGTTACATACTTCTCTGTTAATGCTTGTGGTAACCCGTCTTCTTTCCTCAGCATTTTTTTTTTATGATGAAATTGTGACAAGGCTCATATTCTATTTTTCATTTTCTCCTAATTCGCTATTTTTTCTTATATGCTTTATTTTCAAACACTTTTAGAGACAAAATCTTCACTGAAGAATCTTAGTAAATTAGTTAGGCAGGAAAGGCCCCTCCTGAATCCATGCTGAGTATCGTTAGTCAAATTATGTGTATCAAGATGACTTCTTATAATATCAGCTATAATTGACTCTAGTAATTTGCCTGCAGTTGAAGTCAGGCTTTTTGGGCAGTAATTTGACGGACATTCGCGCATATTAATTACAACTTGCCTTTTGTTATTGAACATTCAGTCCTGACTCTTTTTATTGTCTACGGTACTGTCCTGGGTTCGCTCTGTTTTTCCTCTTCTTTTGATGCTTAATTAAGCGTCCTTGAAATGTCAATTGAAACAGTGATTCTCAATCTGATTTCTGCCTTTTTCACTATGGTGTAAGTATAACCTTTTTTGACTATCTATTCCTTTTCGTTCAAAGAATTAACAAATTTATTTTGCTGGGTGTCCGCTGAACACGACGCAGACATGTCTCTCTGTCATAAATCATCTCATTTCTTCACAATTCTCGTTCTTGTATTATTAAACACTTCGCCTTTAATTGTACTTTTCGGTTTTACTCCCACTGGCTACGAGTGAAGAGGACTTGATTTGAGAGGGACCTGCCCAGTACGTTTACCACACTTCTACTCAATAATTACAACTTACTTCTACCAGTGGGTCCCGTCTCTCCTCTCATCATTATTTTCCCCGTCTCACTTTGACGGTATAAAAGTCTCCATTCTGTTGCTTCAGCTTCACATTGTCCCAGAAAGGGAACAGAACTCTTCTTCAGGCTGAGAGATGGAACACCTGAAAATCACGTCTTCCAAGACGGTGAACTGATTACATCGTCTTCACATCTTTACTGTTCCTTTTGCCTCTCTATTAGACTGATGAAGCCTACAGTTGCATATGTGTCTTTCTTATTAACTTGTCGGTACTGTATACCATCTTATAAACAAGGAAGCAAGACGTTAGTTTGCAGGAACTGTTCATTCTTAAGGTCTCGGGTCTCTGTATTTCACCATCACTGAAACTATCTATCTAGCCATGCTTGCTGCTTAACAATTCTCTGGGTGAATTTTATCATTGCTTGTTTGTTCTTGTCATATTCCAGCCAGGGTCTTTTGCTGTTTGGTAGCAGGTTTCATAAAACAACCATATGCAAACTTGGCCTCAACGTGGTTAATGTTCTTTATACGTATTCTCTTAAGCTTTTGTATTCTGGTGTTGGCATTTATCTAAACCTACAGCTTTATTTTCTGATTAGCAGCTCCAGATCCTACCTCTTCTTTCTTTCCTCACTATTTGATTTATGTACGTTGCTTTCGATTGTGATTGAGATGAAATGTTCATCTCTAATGTTTTTATTTTGTATAGTTCTCTGACTTTGTCAGAGATCTAATCTATGGAAACATTAATCTGAGATTTGTTCAGAAAGGATGTGAGAATATATGGGTTGAGTAACTAAGAAATCGTGTTGGGAATTCAGAGATTGGACTGTAAATTGGGACAATTTGGAGAAATTAACTGAATACTGCATAATATTGCCGAGAGGGGTAGGGGGGGAAATAGAAGGATTGTAGTTGGGGATTGGATCTGTGTGTGTAAATTAGAGGGAGAGGTGAAAGAACGTGAGCCAGGAATTAGGCGATCGTTCTGGCGGTATAGATATATGTGAGTGGGTGCTTGCAAACACTAGGAGTTTAAAGAAGAGGGAGTGAGTGAGGTTTGTTGGAGGCGTGAGCCAGGAAAAGAGTCCGTGTCTACCTGCGTGTTGGCAGGAGTTGCAAGGATGAGACCTGTTAGGGTGTGGAGCAGTGGGGATTGGAAAAGTCTGATTGGGTGAGGCTGTGGGAAGGATGGAGAAGATGGAGGATTTACTGGTGGGACTGGGAATGTGACTGAGTGGAGGGGGATTAGTAGTGGAGTAAAATGTAAAGGATGTGTTTACAAAGAAGTTCACGTTTTGCCCACAATTTTTATACTTTTTTTATAGTTTGCATGGTTTATTTGATCTCTCTCTCTCTCTCTCTCTCTGTCTCTCTCTCTCTCTCTCTCTCTCTGTCTCTCTGTCTCTCTCTCTCTCTCTCTGTCTCTCTGTCTCTCTCTCTCTCTCTGGCTCTCTCTTTTTTTTTTTTTTTTTTTTTTTTTTTTTTTTTTTT